>NC_061865.1:15691945-15947019 GCF_907164915.1 Impatiens glandulifera | reverse complement strand
GGGTGATTGTTGGAGATATATCCAAAAAACCTTGATTTATATTTGAAACAAGACTTACTCTCTTTACACTATTTGAAAAAATAAAATTGAAGTCATTTTTCTTGTTACTTTTATGGTATTATTTTATTATATAAGGGTGTATTGGTTTCTCTTTCCGTAGCTCCTTAGCTCATATTTGAGTTGTTGCGCTTGGGTTGGATTTGAAGTCCGGTTTAGTTATATCAAATTTTGTCTCGAATTTTGATAATTCGAATAATACTCATAAATCTTGGGTGTTTGTTTTTAAGATGGTGTTTATGATACTTTTTCAAGTCATTGTATGTTTCTCTTTATATTTGATTTTATTCTTAAAGTTTTATTATTATAGGGGAGACTAATAAAATCCGATTTAGATAAACTTTTAAATTAGTAAAAAATTTCGATTTTAAATATAAGTCAATAAAATTTTACAAATTTATAATTTGGACTTTATGATTTTCTACGATTTAAAAAAATAAGTGAATTTATATTTATGAATTAAAAATATATATTATTTAAATAAATGAATTAATATAATAATTCTATAAATTTAACTTCTTATATTGTAATTTGTTTATTATATTTTTTAATTAATTTTTTATTTAATTATATATTTTTTTAATTAAATAAAAATTCTCATTAAATTCAATTACGAATTATATTTAGGAAATTGACTAAATAATATAAAATAACATTTAATAATTTAAATATAAAATTTTATGAACTATTAACAAAATTAAAATTTGATATATTGATTATTAAATAGGACATTTTAGAGGTTGTTCGGTTGTGAGTTTTTTTAAAAAAATCAAGAGAGAGAAAAATTAAATGATGGGTGACAATTTTGAGGAGATAATGATTATTTTTGGTAAAAAGAAGGGTATTGATATATATAAATAAAATAAAAAATAATAATTTTAAATATAAGGTATTTTAGTATTTTGGTTAATGATTTGAATGATGTGATTGATAAAAAAGGAGTGAAGTGATATTTGATTTTGAATTGGTTTTTTTAAAAACCTACAACGAACAAGCCTTAGGTTAAATGGTGGGAGCAAGATCCGCTTGCGAGCTACGATCTGCCATGGTCGAGCTTGCTCGATCTCTTTTTGTAAACAATAATGGATTTAAAAGGTCGCGGAGAGAGAATATACTAATGGTGGGCTGAAGAAGTACGACCGTAATAATACGACATTTTAGGTTAAAAGGTGGGAGCAAGATCCGCAAGATCTCTTAGCCCGAAATCCTATATTTCTACTCGTTCACTGAGGTGAGCGCGTGATGGTCACCCTAAAACCAAATAATTAAGCATCATTATATATATATATATATATATATATATATATATATATTAGTTCTTCTTCATAAGGGTGTGTTTGGTAATTCTGAAATTGGTATTGAAATTGGATAGTTCAATTTTAATTCTTAAGTTTGATAAACCCTTTAATATTGAGAATTGAAATTTGAATTTCAATGGGATTTAATCTAGTATAATTTTATAGTTCTCAATTCTATTCATTTGAGGTCTGAATTGTAATTCTAAAATTTAATTATTTATATATTTTTTTCAAATAAAATAACTTATTATTTAAAACACGATTAAAGTTTTTAATCGATAATTTTGTTTTTGAAATTTAGGAGATTAAAATATCGAATCGATGTAATCTTTTTATTATTATTAAGTTAACATTTTGAACTAATATATATATATATATATATATATATATATATATATATATATATTTAAAAAGTTAACCTTTTAAATCAATATTTTATTTTTGAATTTAAGAAATTAAAATATTTAACGGTATTTTTTTAATATATGAAGTTAATATGTTGAACCAATATTATTTTTAATAAAAATTAAAAGTTAAAAAAATCTCATATCCCTCTTTAGCTATTGTGACAAACCAATATTTTAATAAAATAGATAATATATATTAAAATTATTTTTATTATATTCTTTTTTACAAAAATAGGAATTGAGATTGAATTACAATTTTATAATTTTTTAAATATAAGAATTGTAATTCAATGTCATGTCATATCTCATATACTTCCACTTTCACTCGAACCTCCACTTTCACTCGAACCTCTATATGTATAATCACTTCCACTCGTACCTCCACTCGTACTCGTACCTCCACTCGTACTCGTACCTCCACACGTACTCGTACCTCCACTCGTACTCGAACCTCTATTTATATAAATAATAGAATGATATAAATAATGACAGTTTTAAACCTAGCTTCTCAGATTATGTGAAGTGTGGACTTCACATGGCAATTAGTTAATACCTATCAGCTAAGAAATAAAGTAGACAAGTTGAAATACTAGTCCTGTAATTCAGATCCTCACACTACTTTATCATTATCAACTTGAAATATTAGAAACACAGTATTAATGAAATTCGTTACCTTCCAGATTTATCGGATGAATTTTTGGATAAAGTGATCGCGACGATCTGGTTGTTTTTTTTCCTGAATATTAACAAAACAGAATATTGTCAGTTACCAACAGAACTTTGTTGTCAATATGATTGTCAATATGCCAAGATGAGAAAACACTACACTAAAGTTCTATCATGCCAAGAAGAGAAAACACTACACTAAAGTTCTATCATGAACTAAGTTAGTTCTTCTGTCATCCATTAATGAAAACAGAAATAACTTAAAATCAGTTATAAACTACCACAAGAGAGATTCAAAGTGATAATACCTTAAAAGCTAAAACTATACAAAACACTAAATGACATGGTTAAGTACACATTTATGTTTTGTTTGATAGTTAATATAGTTGGTATTAAGCCTATAACACATTGTTTCAGTGTTTTCAAATGATTAAGATCATCAACTGAAGATGAAGGGATAAAGGGAGTTACATGAATGGAGACATCACTGCAATCTTTCTTGACCCTGTGAGATTCCGAGTTTGAATCAGGGAAAGATGCAGGGCGTTTTTTCTCACCAGTCTTTTTCTGTAGCAACTTGGAAACTCGTTCCATAAGGGGCTTGACTGGAAACAATAATTGATGTCCTCGATCAACAATGCATTTGATAACAGTTTGCAAGGCAATTAGTTCCTCCTCTGCAGTAGTACTGTTATCTAAATTGGCAAGTTCGGTCAGGTTCTCTTTCACTTTCTCAACCGTGATATGTGAAGTCAACTGTTGTTCTTTTAACTCAAGATCCCTCCTTTGTTCATGAAGACGATTCCTTTCCATTTCAACTTCCTTAACATGGTGATCTACAGATTCTCGAGTCTTGTCAATTTCTTTCAACTTCTCCTCAAGTTCCTCTTGTTTAAGTCCAAGCTCTTTCTTTTGCAGATCTAACTTTTCCTTGTCCAACTTAAAATACTTCTCTTTCAAATGGAATTCCTTAAGAGATCGATTGAAGGAGGCTTCAAGAGAATCAAGTTCTTTACCTCTGATTTTGTTTGCCTCTCCTGACTCCTCATGCAGTTTTTGGATCTCATCAAGCCTTTTGAAGCGATCATTAAGTACTCTCTCCTTAAGATCCAAATCGTCAGCTTGCTTCTCCCTCTGCAGCAATTTATCCAAACGGGAATCCACCGACTTCCTTAACAACTCAACTTCTTCCTTACTTTCTTCAATGGACTTACGGGTCTTATTCAAACCAGCTTCTCTTGTCCGGAGATCAATTATAGCTTCATCAAATGCCTTTTCTGAATAATCTAAATTTTCTTCAAGATCATTCCACGCAAGATTAATAAGTTTTATTTTACTAACACAGGTTCTCTTCAAACCCACGAGTGCTGATACCTTCTCAGACGAAGTCATGATTACCTATAATAAGAGCAGTTTGTTTCTTTACTAACATAACGCTATAACAGTGACTATGAGATTGAGACAAACAGTTGAGAAAAAGAAACAATGCTTTATATAGAATGGTTTCGAGAAACTCACTCAGTAAATAGATCAAAATGATTGGTGGACCGGTGGACGGAGCTTGAGCTATGAAGAACTGAAGAAGAAGAAGAAAACTTGAAGGGAAAGATGTGAGCTTTGATGAAGATTTGCTTGTTCTACCATTATCAGTTCGACTTGGAAAACCCTATTTTCTCCATCCATGCATGTCTTCCTTCTAGTTTCCTCGGTTCCTCCTACTCATTATCATCTTACAGTACACTAGGCCTGCTACAAGTTATTGTATTAATTAATGAATGACCTGTCTTTTCATAATATATTGTATTAATTAATGTATAATAAGATTTTTTTTTTTTTTAAAAATAACTTATAATTCAATTATATATTTTTTTATAAATTGTGAAAGTGTTAGGAGATAAAGTGGTTGATTAAACTTAAACTTAAACTTATACTTTGAAAAAAAAAAAAAATTGTAATATATTATGTATTAATTCATGACTGTCTTTTCATAATATATTGTATTAATTAATGTATAATAAGATTTTTTTTTTTTTTTTTTTAAAATAACTTATAATTCAATTATATATTTTTTTATAAATTGTGAAAATGTTATGAGATAAAGTGGTTGATTAAACTTAAGCTTATGCTTTGCCAAAAACAAAAAAAAAATTGTATATTTTGAATATATGTTGTAATGACATTACTCAATTTATCTTTTCTATTTCGGATTCTCCAAACCATTTCTTTCCTTTTAATTTTAAGAACAGATTCAGTTAGATTCAATCGACCTGACCAATTATTTGAATTTGTCTTGTACTGTTCACTTGAGACATTCACATCTTTTAAGTTAATAGACTAACAAAATATTAACTATTTTCTATAGTAAGATTACTAACAAGTCATGAGTGCAAGTTTTAGCCAAAAAAATAATTATCATAGTAATTGTGTGCTTTAGAGTATACTTTTTTAATAAACTAAAATTTATTGTAACGCTCGAAAAAATAAAATTCGGTGTTTTAAATATTTTATGCGAAGATGTATTTTATGTTAATAATTAATTAATTTAAAGAAATGTTTAATCAATTTTAGGTAAACTATTATTTTAAAATTTTAATTTAATAATCAAAATATCATAATTTACTCCCTTTGAATCGTATAAGAGATTAGTGACTGAAATGATAATGTATTTTGAATATATTCTTGTTCCATGCGTATTTGTTGATAGACCGATTGTAACAATCGAGCTTGAAGAAGAATGAATTGTCATGAAGTTCATCGAGTAAATCTCCAACCAAAGGTATTGGATATTTGTATTGTGTTGTTTTCAAGTTCAATTTCCTATAATCAACGGACATCCACCAAGAAATGATATTTTTCTGCACTTAACACCAGTAGCGAGGAATATACGATATTACTATCTCATATAATGCTTTTGTCCAACATTCTTCAATTAATTTCTCAATCTCATTTTTCTATAGTGAAGGATATCGATAGGGCCATTGGATTTGTGCTTTTTTAAGTTGTATTTTATGATATTCCTTTCTTTCTAGTGGCATTATAGTAGGCTTCTCAAATAAGTTTGTATAGTGTCTTAATAATTGATTCAAATCTTCTTCCTTTAATTTTTCAATTGTTTGAATCTTGATTGAATTTCTGTTGTTGTTGATATTGGTGTTGTCATTGCTTGTACCATTGATGTCATCCCACCTTTTTTTTAGCAATATCATAAAATGTTCATAGTTCATCACTTTATTTTGAATTCTTGATAACCTTGTAGTTTGTGTTATTGACCTCCTCTTGAGAAAATTATAATAAGAGTTTTGAATTTCCATTAATTTCCCTTAGACTTGTCAATCATTCAATACCATTACCAAGTATCATATTGTAACACACAAGGTTAATGCATTTATATTTCCCTTAAATTTCAGACCTTGAATATTTCAAATTAGATCACAACATATTGATTGTGAATAAAAAACCATTTGCAATGGTGACATCAATATCTTTTTGTAGGTGATAATGACCAAGATATGATTTTTTATTATTATTTTGGGTTAAGAAGTTATGTGTGCTGCCCGAGTCAACTATTATGAGAATTGAAAATATGCCAATAAAACATGTTAATCTCATGGTTTGAAATTTATTTATGGTGATGATATGTAATGAACTTTCATAATCTCATAAGTTCAATTCGGCTTCTGATATTGTTGTATTTTGTTCTATCTCTTTTTTATTGTCAAAAACATAAACAACAACTTGACAGTTATGGCCTTTTACAAATTAATTCATCACAATTATAACATAAACCTTTAATTTTTTTTATCTTCCTTTGTTTTATCATCTAATCTCCTCCACTGTTTTTATATATGATCGGTTAACTTAAAATTTTTCGTCTTATCCTTCTGTCTAACCTTTGTTTGAAATTTTGGAAATGGTAGTAATGGACTGCCCATTTATTGTACATGCAACCCTTCTGTTGTATTGCGGCATTCGTGACTTTTCCGCCAATCCCCTAGCTCGTTGAAGTCTCATTGGCTCCAACATTCTTACCGATTTAACAATTTCTTCATCTAAAGTGTTAAGGTAGGCCTTAATTTTATTATCCATTAATATTTGCAATAGACGATCAAGTATTTCTTCAAATTTGTCATTTTGGTTCTTAGTACAACTAAGTTGCCTTATCTTGTAAAGATCGTTAACGTGATCATCGTAATAATTGGGATCAAATCTTTTTTTATATTTATTTTAAGTCTTTCCCATGTTTATAAACATGTTAGGATGATTTCCAAATTATTATATCAACATCTCGATCATGTTTGATCCAACTGAAATTTAAAATAATGAATTTGAATTTGGATTTCAAAAGTTGTTATAGAGCTGTTATGATGTTCTTGTTTTGACTATGTTCATCATTTCAAAGTTGTTGGAACAAGAGGCCATGAGATGGCCTAATTCAAAATATCACACATTTTGACCTAAAATGATTTTAAGAAATTGATTTTTATAGATATCGACTGATCGTGATTAGGGTTAGGGCTTTTAATCCCCACAATCATATGAGTCTGTTGTAACTTATAGATCATGATTTCTTGATCTGTATTAAAAGATATAAGACCTGTTTTGCATAATTCAAATACATTCAGTCCTCTTGGACCAATGCAAAGAACCGAGGTTCTTAGCTTGGGGTCGAGACCAAAGACCAATGTACTTAAGTTAGGACTGAGACCAATGATTAATGTTCTTGAGTTAGGGCCGAACTCGAGGACCAGTGATTTAGCCTAGGACCGAGAAATCCGACCGAGTTTTCTAACCTAGAACCGAGCACTCCCTTTATCCTAGGACCAAGTTTTCTAACCTAAAATCGAACACTCCCTTTAGCCTACGAACGATTTTTCTAACCTAAGACAGAGCCCTCCCTTTAGCTTATGACCAAATTTTCTGCCTAGGATTGAGTTCCCTTTTAACCTAAGATCGAGGACCCCTTAACCTAGTTCCGAGTACGAGATCGAGCCTCCCGAATCTAGGACTATGCCCTTCAGATCCATGGACCAACGCTCCCGAGCCCTGAACCAGACTACCCCGGTCTAGATCGAGCCCATATCGGTATAACCGGACCCAAACCTAGGACTCCAATCCTAAGTCCTATTTGGTTCCACTTTTTAAAATCCAAAATTATTTTTATAATTTTGGAACCCCGATCCATTTTCAAATAATCCTGAAAGGTTAGAAAATGATATTTAAATATTTTAGGGATATTTCCTAAACAAATATTTTGGCTAAGGCCCCGTTTGTAATTTATTTTTAAATTATAATACTTTTCTGATATTTTTCAGGATTTTTTTTACTTAATCTTATATCAACACAATTCCAGGTACGCCCTTTTAAAAATAATTTTGTACAATTATTTACGTAATTTAAATCATCCTCGTTTAGGACCCCCAGACTACTAATTAAAAGAAATAAAATGTTATAAATAAATTTTGTAATAGCTAGACTTTTATTTAAAAAATAAAATTGTCCTTTGACAAGTGCAGAGGACATACCGTGAAAGCTCTTTCCCGAGTGTAACCAAAAACCGAACCTCTTATAGAAATTCTAGTATAAAATACGTTTATACACGTGCCTTTTACTGATTTTTCTAAAATTATTTGGCAACTCTGTTTTTAAATAAATAATCTTTTAAATTAATTGTATTTGATTAATTTAAACCGGGTTTTAATCAAATTATTAATTAATCTCCGGATTATTAAAATTTGAATAAAATTAATTATTTTAATATAATAAATTTTTAAAACTCCTAGGTATTTTCAAAAAATTTTAAAAAAATATTTATTTTTATATGGTCACGAATTGAGAAACAGGACAAAATGAAAAACAAAATAGCTAAAGCAAATAAAATATTGGTGGTCAGAGCCGCCAGTAAAACAAATTAAAATAGAGAGGATAAAGATCCAAAGGTAGAGTTGCCAAAGATGAATGTATTTTCTGTCGTGAGAAATGTCATTGGAATATTAATTGCCCAAAGTTGATGAAGAAAGAGAAAATTTCTGAAATGCAAATATTGTAGAAAACAAAAGTGATACAGATTCAGAATACTCATTTCAATGTCACACACAACATCACATCCTAACGCGCAGATATTGGACTCAATCTGCACTTATTATATGACACCAATTCGAGAGTGATTCTTTGACTTTAAAAAACTAGATGTTAGAGTTTTTTTTAGAAATGACTTGCGTCATTAATTCAAAAGATCTGAAAAGGGTAAAAGGAGTACAAGAGCTGAAATTGAGCTTACAACTATTTGCTCAAAGTCAACACACGATGACCATGAGGAATCCACAGTTGGCCTAAGAAATACACACAGTCATGAAATCAATGTACAAAAGTGAATAAGGAATGAAACTAGCAATCAATCAACTAAAACAAGACAATAGGAGTTGATTTCCTCAAACTCATCTCTATTGTCTTTGCCATTGTTCTTTCTTTCATTCTTTGTTGTCACCCTTAGATGGTAGAGTTGTTTACGTGGAGATGCTAATACATGTAAAATAAAAAGGATAGGTTCAATCATGTTGAGAAATGATTATGGATCCACCAGAATTATTAGAGATGTTCGGTACATATCAAATATGAAAAAGAATCTCATTTCTTTAAGGGGCTTGAAGTAAAAAATCATACACGTGAGAATGGAAAACGAAATTCTAAAATAATCTCTGGAACAATAGTGATGTTGAAAAAAGTCAAGAAAAATAATAATATGTATTACTATTATGGTAGTACAGTTAATGAGACATTAGTACATGTATCAACTTCTGGGAATAGTGAAGAATTAGAGGCAACAAATCTATGACATATGCGATTGGACATGCTGGTGAGAAATCTATACAAACTCTTGTTAAGCACGGAGTGTTGAAAGGTATAAAAATTTGTAAATTAGATTTTATAAACATTGTGTTCAAGGAAAATTAAGGCGAGTAAAATTTTGCACTGTTATCCATAACACCAAGGGTATTTTAGACTATGTGCACTTAGACGTCGTCTAACTACATCAGAATTGGTCTGAAGTAATGCGCGAACAGACGTCGTCTGACTTCATTAGACTTGTAGTCTGAAGAAGTGCGTAAGCAGACGCCTTGCTTCAGCAGCCATTTGAAGAAGTGTTCGCCTATCTGATCATCCGTCTTCCTAGTCTGCTTATCAAATTGTAACCGCTCAAGTGCCACGTACTCAATATTCCCCAGTACTTTTTTGTACCTTCCCGTACATCACATTCCAACGAATATTCTCTAGTACAATTCGATACGCCACGATCCAACAAATATATTCTTGTGTACTTTTCTGTACACCTAGCGTACATCCAACGGATAATTGACACGTTTCAAAGAAGAAGATTCGATCGTTGTTGAGTCTCTAGTATAAAAGGTGATCCAAGGACAACGATGAATCTCTATGAGCTCTCTAATTCTCTCGAACTCTTGAAAAGTTAGCACACATGTGAATCTCCCCAACTTACGCGTTATTTGCTTACTTGTTTACCCTATTATCCATCTACTGTCATTTCTATGTGAAATATCAGTATTGTAAGTTGAACAGAGGTTGTTTTGTTCAATAGAGAGTTAACTAGGAGTTTAGAAACAGGCGGTTGTTAAGTCCTGTGTTTTCTG
The DNA here is from genome assembly GCF_907164915.1 of Impatiens glandulifera. NCBI lineage: Eukaryota > Viridiplantae > Streptophyta > Magnoliopsida > Ericales > Balsaminaceae > Impatiens > Impatiens glandulifera. The sequence continues at coordinate 15,936,945 of NC_061865.1, read as the reverse complement.
ACCGGATTTGTGTAGTGTTCTATACCAATCAAAGTCTTCTAGTGAATATCCTTCTAGAAATAAAAGAATGGGTAACGTATGAGTTTTTATCTCTAAATATCCATAAAAACTCTTTGTGTTATTTCCTTTCCGCTCCTTGCATTCATTAATCTGACGCTTCAAATTCAACAAGTAGTTCCGCCCTTGAATTCGTTCAAGAGCTTGCAAAAATTTGCGAAGAATAGGAACAGATTTTACCTCATAGGGTTAACAACGAAATGTAAGTTAAAAGTTGCCAACTATATTCAGACCCCCGTCTCTATAGTTGACACTGATCCTAACAAGGAAAATTAAGGCGAGTAAAATTTTGCACTATTATCCATAACACCAAGGATATTTTGGACTATGTGTACTTAGATGTCTAGTGACCTACCAAGACCCTATCTCTTGGAGGTAGACTTTATTTTGTTACTTTTGTTGATGATTTTTTCAGAAGAGTATATGTGTTTATTATGAAGAACAAAGATAAAGTATTTGAGATTTTTCTTAAGTGGAAAACTTGAGTTGAAAACGAGACAAGAAGAAAGATCAAAATTTTATGAACTGATAACGGTGGAGAATATAAGAATAATCCATTCCAGAAGTTATGCCAATAGTGTGGCATAGTTCGACACTTCATAGTTAGAAGAATACCACATCAAAATGGAGTATCAGAACATAGGAACAGGAAATTGGCTGAGAAAATTCGTTGTATGTTGTCTAATGATGGGTGAGACGGGAAATTTGGGACAAAAGTTGTGGCATACGCTCAACATTTGATAAATCGCCTACCATCATCTACACTTGGTGGAAAGACTCCATTAGAGGTATGGTCTGGAAAACTTGCAACTGATTATGATTCTTTGCATATTTTTGATTCTACAACATATTATAACGTAGTTGAATCAAAGTTAGATCCACGAGCAAAGAAAGCTTTATTTATGGGATATACTAATAGAGTTAAAGGATATCACCTCTGGTGTTTGGATGTAAAGAAAAATCATTATCAATAGAGATTATACTTTTGACGATTATTCAATCTTGAATAAGGTAACACTAGACAAGATTGATTGTACTCCGCAACATGTGAAGTTTGATCAGATAAAGATAAGCCCAACTATAAATTACTCTCCGAAGATATACAAAAAGTCTGATGTGGAAGAGATTCCGACCCAAGAAACATCACAACAACGTGAATCAATTGTTGTGAACAGACCAAGACAAACATTTGGAAGTGAGAGAGAATGGTGATAAACCCATTTTGGGTTTGGGTATAATGGAGGGTTGGAGTTGAAAAATTCATTTTAGGTTTGGGTATGGGGGACAGTTGGTGATAATCTTAATCAATGACTAAGCAGCAAAATAAACAGTCCAAGTATGGATGGCAACGGGTACCCTACCCGTTGGGTAGTGAAGTACTCATCCCCGTAACCGATTTTCATTTTACTATACAACCCCGACCCCGAACTCGCAGGTATCTCTATGTCTACCTCATCCCCGATTCGTCGGGTACTCGATCCCCGACGGGTACTCCATTACCCGATTAAAATATAAATTTTATATTTTACTAAAATCAATTTAAAACAAATATTAAAAAATAACTAAACAATAAATAAATTTGAATAAGTAATATTGAAATATAAATAAAAAATAGAAGGGTTATTTATCTATATAAGTATGTTATATATGTCGAAGAAATAAAAACTTTGTTATTACTAGAATTGAAAAATAAAATATAGAGAAAATGTTGAAAATTATTTAGAGATAAAGATGAAGAATTGATAGAGAGAGAATTTTTTATAGTTGAAGAATATATGAATACAAAAGAGTGATTAAAGAGAAATAACTTTTTTATAATAAAAAAAGAAATGTAGAAAATTGTAAAGTGTGGGAAATAGTGAAGTGTGGGTAGGAGTATAATGTGTAGGGGTGTAAACGAGTCGAGTTGAGAGTTGAGTCGAGTATCATACTACCCGAACTCAACTCGAATTGTATTATAAATACTCGAACTCGATATAGTATCAAAATTTATACTCGAACTAGGCTCGATTACAATTCGAGCTACTTGAGCTCGAAAACTCAAAAAATAAATTTTATTAATTAAAATTATATTTACCACTAAATAATATCTCTCAAACATAATATAATATATATTTCACAAACCACTCATATATAATCACAACATTATTTAAAAATACGAAATATAAATATCATCACATAATTTAAAGATAATCATTCAATCACAAATATCTCATTTAGAAATTATAAACTAAACTAAATATTTTTTAAAAAAAAATCATCACTAATATTACAAGTTTGGCAATATGATGCACTAGTCATATAATGATCTTCAAATTCTACAATATTCAAAATATGAAATAGTGAATAATGAACAAGCTACTTCGTTAATAGTACAATCCAAAAAATATATGTTTTAAAGTCTTTTAATGGAGAAAAAATCTGAAAGTTGACGAATGATGAAGGAGAAGAAAGAGAGGGGTTTAACCGTTTCAAAATAGAAGGATAAAAGAGAGAATGGTCGACCATTTAAAAATGGAATGAGAAGAAAGAGAGATGAGTTTGACTGTTTGAGAATGTTATAAGTAAAAACGGGAATGAAATGCGAAGAAAGAGATGAGTTTGATTGTTTGAGAATGGAAGAAAGATTGAGATTTAGTGTTTAAGAAGGAAAGTAGTAAGTTTTTTGGTTATATATTTATATAGAATATAATATAATATAATATAATATAATATAATATAATATAATATAATATAATATATAAATATATATATATATAACCAACTACTCGAACAACATATATAAAGCTCAAGCTCGATTTCATAATCGAGCTACTCGAACTCAACTCGAGTTTGGTCAAACTGAGATCGAGCCGAGCTTTGACCGAGCTACTCATAAGCTACTCACGAGCAGCTTGACACGTTTACAACCCTCGTAGTGTGAATAATAGAAAAATAAATTATGTAATTATTAAGAAGTGAATAATGATGATAATGTGAAAGGTCACATTAATACTTATAAAAAAAATAATTATATATATTAATATTAATATAGTGAGGTATCGAGTATTGAGTTTGGTTTCGCACACTCCTCATCTTTGACTCGTACCAGATTGAGTACCTTATTTCCACCGTATATCCGACTCCGACCCAAACCCAATTTAAAATATCCGAACTCGATCATCGGATACCCACAGATATCGAAAATACGGGTACTCAATGTCATCCTTAAGTTCTTAAGCTTCGTTTGATATTTTTCATCTCTTTCTTTTTTCTTTATCTAATTTCTTCTTCTTCCATTCAAAATTTAACAATTTATATCTATTATATAATAGTAAACTCGGCCCATTAAATTCATCCTATTGTAATAAATGTAAAAGAAAATAATTTTATTTCATCACTTCTCATCTTCAACTAACAGAAATCTATTATATCAATGACTCATCTTTAATCATACTAGGTAATCAATGCTTCATGGTTATTTTTTATTTTTACTTTATAACTTATTTTTATCAACTTAACCACAACAAAGTTATCATATTTTTCAATAAAGTAATTTTAATATTTAATATATTTAAAGATAATAAATATATAAATTTTCACATTTTAATTTTAATCAGGTAATGAGATGTTAGGGACTCTGACAAATTGAGAATAGTGATAAAAATAAAAATATCTATTAAGGTTTGGTAGTAAAATAAAATTTGGATTCAGGGACGAAAAATGCACTACCAACGGAGGATAGGTTGTATGTTAACCTCTCTAGTCGTGGGATAATGCTAACTTCGTAAATTTAACAACAATACATATAAATTTATTGAGAAATTTTAATAAAGTATTTGTGTAAACTATTGAGTACTTGATAAACACCTTCACGAACTATTCAGATGTTTTTTTAGTTTTTTCCTTCCCTTGTATTTGTTTTGGCTTCAATATCCATTATGGATCAGAAATTTGAATTAACACGAGCAATATTAACCAAATTTAGATAGAATTCTAAAGAAAATAACTTTTAATGTAAATAACCGACTATGCTAGTAAACTCTTACAAGATACTTACTCGACAACAATCCACTAAGGGTATGTTTGATGAGGGGAATTGGAATTGGAATTGGCATGGGAATTGACATTGAATTACAATTCAATTCCTATGTTTGGAAAAATTATAGAATTGTAATTCAATTCCAATTCCTATGTTTGGGAAAATGATAAAATTGTAATTCAATTCTAATTCCTATGTTTGTAAAATAAAATATCGGTTCAAAATATTAATTTTTTAAATATGTTTTCACGTTTTTGGCACGTTTAATACGTTTTTGACATTTTAACACGTTTTTGACATGTTTAACACATTTTTACACGTTTTTGGCACGTTCAAACACGTTTTTGGCACGTTTAAACACGTTTTTGACATGATTAACAAATTTTCACACTTAAAACACATTTTCACACGTTTAACATGTTTTTCACGTTTTTGGTATGCTTAACACGTTTTTGACATTTTTAATACGTTTAACATGTTTTTCACACGTTTTAACAAGTTTAACACGTTTTTCACATTTTTGACACGTTTTTAACATGTTTAATACGTTTTTCACACGTTTAACATGTTTTTCACGTTTTCACACGTTTAACACATTTTTGGCATGTCTAACACGTTTTACACATTTTTGACACGTTTAACATGTTTTTTCACGTTTTGGCACATTTAACACGTTTTTCACACATCTTCACACGTTTAACAAGTTTTTCACATGATAAACATGTTTTTCACACGTTTTAATACATTTTCACGTTTTAACACATTTTTCACGTTTTCACACGTTTTCACTTTTTTCACACGTTTTAACAAGTTTAACACGTTTTTCACGTTTTTCACACGTTTTAACAAGTTCAACACGTTTTTCACACATTATTCATGTTTTTTACACATTTAAACAAGTTTAACACGTTTTTCACGTTTTGACACGTTTTTAACATGTTTAATACGTTTTTCACACGTTTAACATGTTTTTCATATTTTTCACGTTTTTCACACGTTTAACACGTTTTTGGCATGTCTAACGCGTTTTACATATTTTTTACACTTTTACATGTTTAACACGTTTTTTCACGTTTTGGCATATTTAACACGTTTAACACGTTTTTTACACGTTTTTCACATCTAACACGTTCTGGTAGACTCTTACAAGATATTTACTCGACTACAATCCACTAACTGAATTAGGAGTTCAAATAACATATAGTTTAAAGCCCTAAAATATTCCCATCTTCTCCCTCCCTAATCTAATTATACAGAGAACAAATATAACCCTATAAATCTGCACGCCTTTTTTTATGAACCGGAACGATTCAATAATCAGATATTCTTTCACTCTTTCCCCTTTTTCTCAGACATGATTTAGTATCTCTTTCTCGTCTTTTCCTCTTTCTCTTTCATATGTCTTCTCCATCAGCAACCACATGCAACGGGGCTTTGATTTTTCATTTACTTCTTTTTGTGGACTTGCCTAATATAATAGTATTGTACACAAATATTTTTTAATATTTTGTTATTAGCTAATAAATTTGAAAATTATAAATTAAATGAATTAAAAAAATGTATAACTTTGTGAGTATGACACATAATTTTCATTGTTTTATTACCATCTAAATCTAGCTAATACTAGCGTCGTTATTGTTTAAGAATCAAGATTATACTAGTCACTTTTTTTTGGACTCGCCTAATATAATGAGTGTACACAAATATTTTTTAATATTTTGTTATTAGCTAACAAATTCAAAATTTATAAATTAAATGAATTAGAAAAATGAATGACTTTGTATGTATGTCACATGATTTTCATTCTTTTATGACCTTCTAAATCTTGTTAACACTAGCCTCATTATTGTTTAAGAATCAAGATGAGACTAACCAATTTTTGCCAATAAAAATATAGACGAATATTTTTTTTTGAAAATTAAAAGAGTACAAGAATGACATCCCACATCCATGGTCAAAATGCGATCAACACATAGCCCATATACACATTTAACCAGACGCAAAATTTTTCGTTTGACGTACTCGAACTCAGGACCTCCGGGCCTTAAAATATTCTCATCTTTATGACGCTAAGCTATAAGAGAGATATTATAATAAAATATTAATGCATAGAGGTTGAGTTTTTACTCATGCTGAGATTTTGCAATCAAAATTATATCATGAACATTTGCTCATTATATCTTATATCTTTAAGACTTTGGGTGACACATCATGCTTTAAGAGAGTTATCCACATAACATCATATCTTATAGATGATATGGTCGGCCATGGTCAGCAGAACCATTTTTTTGTTCTACCCAGGTTTCATCCACATTTTCATTATTTTTTCTAAGATTATCCAACTTCTCTATCTAAAATATTAATTAACTATTTAATTATCCCTCTCTTAACTATTAATTAACTTATTAATTAACACATCTCTCAATTAACTAATTAAATATATTATATAAATATTAAAATAAAATAATACATATATTTAAATTTTATTTAAATTTATAAATATAATATATATATATACTCTCCTTTCATTACATTATAAATTTAACTTAAATTTATAAATCTTTATTACACATTCATATTCTTTTTTTTCTTTAATATTATTTGAATTTAATCTCAATTAATTCATTTATAATATTATTGGTCAATTATATAATTTAATTTATCTTATTAAAATATTATTTATTTATTTTCAGATTTATTATTATTGTTATGAATTTATTTAATAGGAGGTTAATTTAAATCATTTTAACTGGTTTTATCATCAAACAAAATCAATATTAAATATAAAAATTATTTAATAGTTTAAATACTCCCAAATAATAAATTTGTTCAAACCTTAATTCTTCAAATAACATCTCAACAAGAATATATGTTTATAATATATTTTCACCATATTAAATAACTTAATATTTTAAAGAAAATATTTAAAATTTTAGTTTATTTATTTATTTATAAATAACATATTATACTTATATATCATATTTTAATTTCTTATTAATAAATTTAAAATAAGGATAAAAAATTAATTAAATATAAATAATATGGTATTATTCTTTTTACTTGAAATATCATAATAAATTAAATTAACATTTAGTTTTAATTAATTATGTTTTTTTAAGTTATGAGAACTAGCATAACACCCATCCAACATCGACATTGCCTCCTGCTTCAACTCAAAGAACTTACATACCACTAGAGAACTTTGATGGATTAATTAATTTTGGTTGATAAACTTTCTAACATAATATTTTTTTTAAATCAAACTACATCATATAATATAAAGGAGAATAATGTAAGGAAAAGAGAGTGAATGTATAATAAAGATTTATAAATTTAAGTAAAATTTATAAGGTAAAAAAATAGTATATATTATATTTATAAATTTAAATAAAATTAAAATATATGTTATTTTATTTTAATATTTATATAATATATTTAATTAGTTAATTAGAAAAGATAAGTTAGTTAATAGTTTAGAGAAAAAATATGAATTTAATTAATAGTTAAGAAAGAGAGGAGATTAATTAATTAATTAATTAATTAAGAGAGAGAATAGTTAATTAATATTTTAAAGAGAGAATGTGGGTAGTTTGGAAAAATAATAAAAATGTGGATAGTTTAAGAAGAATGGTTTGAAACATAGGTAGAACAAGAAATGGTTCAGGTCAGACCCTTTCGAGTATAAGACCCTTTCGAGTATAATATATATTAATATAACTAGCATATATTCCGTGCATTTGAACGAGTAATAATATAAAAAACCGTAAAAAAATATTACGGTAAAAATTTGATAACATTTTTAATTTTATTTTTAACCGTTTTAAGTTTATGGGCGGATCAACCCACAATCCGACTCAAATATCCATTTACTCTCACATTGCAGAACGATCTTTAAAACAATTGATACAGTTTAATTCCTCAACTCAAATAGTTTGACCTCTAGAGTCCACTTTTTCCCCATACTACGAGTAAAGGAGAAAATATAAAGACTACCATTAAAATAGCTCAGACGAGACTTACTATATCCATGTGAATTATGTCCCCTATCTCTATAAATATGACATAAATTTTCCATTATTGCTCACTAATAATAGTGAAATCTATAGCGCGGAGTCAAAAAAGAATTATGACCGATTAAAAACTAGGTTATCAAATTTGGTATTGAATTTAAAATATAAAGTGTTATTAGCCGGTTAAAAGGTTGTATATGTTTTGTTATGTTGTAAGTTCGAACCATACCTATATCATTTTTAATTTTATTTTTAACCGTTTTCAATTTATGGGCGGGTCAACCCACAATCCGATTTAAGTATTCATTTACTCTCACATATATTAAATTAACCACAACTAGACACTTTAAAAATTAAGCATTATATATTTATTGAACTAGATTAAATTAATTTTAATACAAAATTATTATATAATTTTAATATAATCTAAAATATAGAAAGTAAAATAAAAAATATAAACAAAAACAAAATATTTCTCTAAACTTCATGCCGACATACAAAATCAAAAGATGTAACCAAAATTTTCATTATTCATTATTTAATAAATATATAATATGACTCAATTATTATATTTTTCTCTTAATTATATATATTAATATTTTTATATATATTATAAAAAAAAAAATTATCTAGTAGATTTTATGATTATATATTTACCTTATGTATGTATTTTATATTTTTTTACAGTTTATAAACTAAAATCATCTTTCTAATTTGGTGGGTCACACAAATTTTGTTTCAATTGGCCCCTGATTTTTAAGACCAATATTATACTTTGATAAGGGTTACCCACATTAATTCATCATAAATATTTTTACATGTCTATTGATTACTTACCAAATTTGTCTTCTAGGAAGACTGAAGTTTTTCTGAGGAATGCTTGATAGAAGCTTTTATGAGATATTGGATGAGAAAACACATTTAGTTCAATAATATAGTGCAAAACTCATTTATCAAGATAATGAATTCGAATTTTAATGAACCAAACTATTTAAAGAAAATGAAAGAAAAATCAAAGGATGATGTATGATGAAACCATAGGGACAAAAATCAACATGAGATTTGTGTGAAAACTAAACATGAAGGAGAATAAGGCACTCCAGATAATTAGAACAAACATTTCTGCACATAAATTGTTAAACAGACAGATATAAAGAGAAAGATGATAAAAAGTAGAGACAAAAAGATAAATACTACTCTCATTGAAGTGGGTGAAGTGGGTGAATACTACTCCAGATTGAAGGAAGAATCCAACTGTGAGTTCAGACTTTGAGTTCCCTTGGGATAAGGCTTGGGGTAACATGATTTCATCTCAAATGATAATTTTTTTAGTAGAATGTCATTTCCTAAGATAGAATAAATGCAAGAGAAAAGGAATGACATAGTTAGTAAATGTAAAATATTCTACCAAAAAGATGAAACAATAGAACATCGCCCCATTATTCAGGCTGAATATTTTGTTGCCGAATCTTTTTTTGTGGCAAGCCCCTGTTGCAGTCATCTAAACGATGCCGTTTTTCTTTTAAACTATAATTGAGTTGGTAAAAAAAATATGAAAAAAAACCGACCCGTTTGTAATCCAAATGTTTTAGAGTCTAAACAATATAATATTATAAGTGCACATAAAATACCTTTTCATTATTGTTTAGAGTCTAAATTCGTCAGCTAATGTTGAGCTTCTCCCAAATCCTGATCTGGAATCTCAGGATGATCCTCTTCAAGAAGTGGAAGGCGTGCAACACCTCTCCCACGTCCAAAGCCACCTCCTTCAGATTCAACTGATATTCGTTTTGATACCTTAATGTCATCCCAGCATGAGATGATTGGAAAAGATCTATGATAAGGTTGGTGTACCCTGTTTTCAACAACCCTATCGAGGTAGCATAACTGGAACAATATATTAAACATTTATTGAAAATTTAATATCTATTGAACATAAACAAAATAGTACTTATATGTTAATAGAAAATTTACCATTAGAAATGTTAGAGGTCCATGAAAAAATGATCGATTATTTTTTTGCCATTTTTCGGCACATTCAACCAATCCTCTCATTGTGAACTTGCACCAGTTCAAGTTCTTTATATTATCAACGTCCATTAAAGATTTCAGAATTGTAAACCTGCATTAATATGCTATATATATATAAATATTCACGAATACAAATATAAAAAACAAAAGAACATAAAAATGAAAAATTCGTTTTAGGAAATATTGTTTACCTGGCATGTGAATTTTGTGAGGTCCAAAGAAAACTTGAGACAACATAAACAACAAAATCAATTTTGAAATTGTTGTCTGCACTTCTGTTGTTTATTATTGTACATGGCATCGCATTTGATACAGGAGCTCCCTTGTTTTGATGGAGACCCCATCTTCTCCTCCAATTCTTCAAAAAGTCATTATATACAAGGTCCTTTGAGTCGTTCCCATTGGACTCAACTATTTCAATTTCCCCTCTAGGAATGTTCAGCACACACTGTACATCTTCTTCATCAATCCGGATCTCGTCACCATTGTTTAATACAAGAGATCTCCTCACGATGTCGAAAGTGCTCACGAGATGTCTGCAAAATTGAATTGGACATTTTGAAATGCCTAGTGAAAGAATGGAACCAAAACCAATGGCCTTGATGGCTTCCTTTTGTTGGTAAGAGAGATTTTGAATAAGGTTAAAAAGGCCTTTCGGGGAGGTTCTGGTTATAAAATAAGGAACAGAAGTTTTCCTTCTTTTGAGGGGATTTGGGTTTTCAGAATCAGCAGCTGCACAAGCAATGAGAGATAAGGCTTCAGGATCTGTCGATGACTCAGCATTGATAAAAGTAAACTTCTTCTTTTCCTTTTGATATTGCTTCCTTAAAACTCTACAAAAAATATATATATATATATAAATAATAGAATTATATAAATAATGACAGTTTTAAGCATAGCTTCTTAGAATATTTTGTGAAGAGCGAGCTTAATATAGCAACGTACAAATTATTTGATTAAGACTAAAAATGTTGAGACAGATTGTTTGCAATTAGCTAATAACTATCAGCAACGAAATAGAGTAAACAAGTTGAACTAGTAACTATAAATATTAGAAACACAGTATTAATGAATTACGTTACCTCCCAGATTTATCGGATGAGTTGTTGGATACTGTGATCGCGACGATTTCGTTGCTTGTTTCCTGAATATTAACAAAAACAGAACCTTGTTAGTTATAAACAAAATCTTATTAGTTACAAACAGAACTTTATTGTCAATATTATTTTCCAAAACCAAATTAGTGTTTCGTACATATAATGTTCAAAACATATCACTTTCGCAAGCTACGGAGCTTGTTTCAGACAAATAATCGTAAAGTAGGGTTACAAATCGTGAATCGTCTATTGAGAGAAAGAGGAGTGTTAGACTGCTATGAAGAGACAGAACGAAAACATTTGGGTTACAAACGGGTAGGGCTTTTTTTTCAAGATTTCTTTTCTTTTTTACCAACTTAATTAAAATTTAGAAATATAACGACTCGTGATGACCGCAACAGGGCACATGGAGATTTTGCAACAAAAGAACCGGACTCCCGATTATTAGGACAATATTGACTAGGTCATGCTAAGATGAGAAAACACTCTACTAAAGTTCTATCATGAACTAAGTAAGTTCGTCTGTCATCCATTAAAGAAAATGGAAATAACTTAAAATCAGTTGTAAATTACCATAAGAGAGATTCAAAGTGATAATACCTTAAAAGCTAAAACTATACAAAACACTTAATGACATGGTTAACTACTCATTTATGTTTTCTTTGATAGTTAATATAGTTGGTATTGAGTGTTTTCAAATGATTAAGATAATTAACTGAAGATGAAGGGATAAAGAGATTTACATGAATGGAGACATCACTGCAATCTTTCTTGACCCTGTGAGCTTCCGGGTTTGAATCAAGGAAAGATCCAGGGCGTTTATTATCACCAGCCTTTTTCTGTAGCAAATTGGAAACTCGTTCCATAAGGGGCTTGACTGGAAACGATAATTGATGTCCACGAGCAACAATGCATTTGATAACAGTTTGCAAGGCGATTAGTTCCTCCTCTGCAGTAGTACTGTTATGTGAAGTCAACTGTTGCTCTTTTAACTCAAGATCCCTCCTTTGTTCATGAAGACGATTCCTTTCCATTTCAACTTCCTTAGCATGGTGATCTACAGATTCTCGAGTCTTGTCAATTTCTTTCAACTTCTCCTCAAGTTCCTCTTGTTTAAGTCCAAGCTCTTTCTTTTGCAGATCTAACTTTTCCTTGTCCAACTTAAAATACTTCTCTTTCAAATGGAATTCCTTAAGAGATCGATTGAAGGAGGCTTCAAGAGAATCAAGTTCTTTACCTCTCATTTTGTTTGCCTGTCCTGTCTCCTCATGCAGTTTTTGGATCTCATCAAGCCTTTTGAAGCGATCATTAAGTACTCTCTCCTTAAGATCCAAATCTTCAGCTTGCTTCTCCCTCTGCAGCAATTTATCCAAACGGGACTCCACCGAATTATTTAACAACTCAACTTCTACTTTACTTTCTTCAATGGATTTACGGGTAGAATTCAAACCATCCTCTCTGAGCTGAAGCTCAACGGTGGCTTCTTCAAACGCTTTTTCTGAAGAATCTAAATGTTCTTCAAGATTCTTCCACGCAAGATTAATATGATATATTTTGTTAACACAACTTCTCTTCAAACCCACGAGTGCTGATACCTTCTCAGACGAAGTCATGATTACCTAAAATAAGAACAACTTGTTTCTTTACTAACATAACGCTATAACAGAGATTATGAGATTGAGACAAACAGTTGATTAAAAATACAAATTTAGAAATCAACCCGGAAAAACAATGCTTTATATAGAATGGTTTCCAGAAACTCACTCAGTAAATAGATCAAAATGACTGGTGGACCGGTGGACGGAGCTTGAGCTATGAAGAACTGAAGAAGAAAACTTGAAGGGAAAGATGTGAGCTTTGACTTGGAAAACCCTATTTTCTCCATCCATGCATGTCTTCCTTCTAGTTTCCTCGGTTCCTCCTACTCATTATCATCTTACAGTACACTAGGCCTGCTACAAGTTATTGTATTAATTACCTGTCTTTTCATAATATATTGTATTAATTAATGTATAATAAGATTTTTTTTTTTTTAAAAAAAATAACTTATAATTCAATTATATATTTTTTTATAAATTGTGAAAATGTTATGAGATAAAGTGGTTGATTAAACTTAAGCTTATGCTTTGCAAAAACAAAAAAATGATTGTATATTTTGAATATATATATGTTGTAATGACATTACTCAATTTATCTTTTCTATTTCGGATTCTCCAAACCATTTCTTTCCTTTTAATTTTAAGAACAGATTCAGTTAGATTCAATCGACCTGACCAATTATTTGAATTTGTCTTGTACTGTTCACTTGAGACATTCACATCTTTTAAGTTAATAGACTAACAAAATATTAACTATTTTCTATAGTAAGATTACTAACAAGTCATTAGTGCAAGTTTTAGCCAAAAAAATAATTACCATAGTAATTGTGTGCTTTAGAGTATACTTTTTTAATAAACTAAAATTTATTGTAACGCTCGAAAAAATAAAATTCGGTGTTTTAAATATTTTATGCGAAGATGTATTTTATGTTAATAATTAATTAATTTAAAGAAATGTTTAATCAATTTTAGGTAAACTATTATTTTAAAATTTTAATTTAATAATCAAAATATCATAATTTACTCCCTTTGAATCTCGTACAAGAGATAAGTGACTGAAATGATAATGTACTTTGAATATATTCTTGTTTCATGCGTATTTGTTGATAGACCGATTGTAACAATCGAGCTTGAAGAAGAATGAATTGCCATGAAGTTCATCGAGTAAATCTCCAACCAAAGGTATTGGATATTTGTATTTTGTTGTTTCCAAGTTCAATTTCCTATAATCAACGGACATCCGCCAAGAAATTATATTTTTTCTGCACTTAGCACCAGTAGCGAGGAATATACGATATTACTATCTCATATAATGCTTTTGTCCAACATTCTTCAATTAATTTGTCAATCTCATTTTTCTATAGTGAAGGATATCGATAGGGCCATTGAATTTGTGCTTTTTTAAGTTGTATTTTATGATATTCCTTTCTTTCTAGAGGCATTATAGTCGGCTTTTCAAATAAGTTTGTATAGTGTATTAATAATTGATTCAAATCTTCTTCCTTTAATTTTTCAATTGTTTGAATCTTGATTGAATTTCTGTTGTTGTTGATATTGGTGTTGTCATTGCTTGTACCATTGATGTCATCCCACCTTTTTTTAGCAATATCATAAAATGTTCATAGTTCATCACTTTATTTTGAATTCTTGATAACCTTATAGTTTGTGTTATTGACCTCCTCTTGAGAAAATTATAATAAGAGTTTTGAAATTCCATTAATTTCCCTTAGACTTGTCAATCATTCAATACCAAGTATCATATTGTAACACACAAGGTTAATGCATTTATATTTCCCTTAAATTTCAGACCTTGAATATTTCAAATTACATCACAACATATTGATTGTGAATAGAAAACCATTTGCAATGGTGACATCAATATCTTTTTGTAGGTGATAATGACCAAGATATGATTTTTTTATTTTTTATTTTGGGTTAAGAAGTTATGTGTGCTGCACGAGTCAACTATTATGAGAATCGAAAATATGCCAATAAAACATGTTAATCTCATGGTTTGAAATTTATTTATGGTGATGGTATGTAATGAACTTTCATAATCTCACAAGTTCAATTCGGCTTTCGATATTGTTGTATTTTGTTCTATCTCTTTTTTATTGTCCAAAACATAAACAACAACTTGACAGTTATGGCCTTTTACAAATTAATTCATCACAATTATAACATAAACCTTTAATTTTTTTTATCTACCCTTGATTTATCATCTAATATCTTCCACTGTTTTTATATATGATCGGTTAACTTAAAATTTTTCGTCTTATCCTTCTGTCTAACCTTTGTTTGAAATTGTGGCAATGGTAGTAATGGACTTCCCATTTATTGTACATGCAACCCTTTTGTTGTATTGCGGCATTCGTGACTTTTCCGCCAATCCCCTAGCTCGTTGAAGTCTCATTGGCTCCAACATTCTTACCGATTTAACAATTTCTTCATCTAAAGTGTTAAGGTAGGCCTTAATTTTATTATCCATTAATATTTGCAATAGACGATCAAGTATTTCTTCAAATTTGTCGTTTTGGTTCTTAGTACAACTAAGTTGCCTTATCTTGTAAAGATCGTTAACGTGATCATCATAATAATTGGGATCAAATCTTTTTCTTATATCTATTTTAAGTCTTTCCCATGTTTATAAACATGTTAGGATGATTTCCAAATTATTATATCAACATCTCGATCATGTTTGATCCAACTGAAATTTAAAATAATGGATTTAAATTTGGATTTCAAAAGTTATTATAGAGCTGTTATGATGTTCTTGTTTTGGTTGTGTTCGACTATGTTTATCATTTCAAAGTTGTTGGAACAAGAGGCCATGAGATAGCCTAATTCAAAATATCACACAATTTGACCTAAAATGATTTTAAGAAATTGATTTTTGTAGATATCGACTGATCGTGATTAGGGTTAGGGCCTTTAATCCCCACAATCATATGAGTTGGTTGTAACTTATAGATCATGATTTCTTGATATGTATTAAAAGATATAAGACCTGTTTTGCATAATTCAAACACATTCAGTCCTCTTGGACCAATGCAAAGAACCGAGGTTCTTAGCTTGGGATCGAGACCAAAGACCAATGTTCTTAAGTTAGGACTGAGACCAATGACTAATGTTCTTGAGTTAGGACCGAACTCGAGGACTAGTGTTTTAGCCTAGGACCGAGAAATCCGACCGAGTTTTCTAACCTAGGACCGAGCACTCCCTTTATCCTAGGACCAAGTTTTCTAACCTAAAATTGAACACTCCCTTTAGCCTATGAACGATCTTTCTAACCAAGGACAGAACCCTCCTTTTAACTTATGACCAAATTTTCTACCTAGGATTGAGTTCCCTTTTAACCTAAGATCGAGGACCCCTTAACCTAGGTCCGAGATCGAGCCTCCCGAATCTAGGACTAGCCCTTCAGATCCATGGACCAACGCTCTCGAGCCCTGATCCAAACCACCCCGGTCTAGACCGAGCCCATATCGGTATAATCGGACCCAAACCTAGGACTTCAATCCTAAGGTCTATTTGGTTTCACTTTTCAAAATCCAAAATTATTTTTGTAATTTTGGAATTCCGGTCCATTTTCAAATAATCCCGAAAGGTCAGAAAATGATATTTAAATATTTTCTAAATATTCCATAAACAAATATTTTTCCTAAGGCCCCGTTTGGAATTTGTTTTTAAATTTTAATAATTTTTTGATTTTTTAGGGGTTTTACTTAATCTTAAATCAATGTAATCGTAGATACGCCCTTTTAAAATAATTTTGTACAATTATTTATGTAATTTAAACAATCATTGTTTAGGACCTCCAAACTACTAATTAAAGGAAATAAAATGTTATAAATAAATGTTATAGTAGCCAGACTTTTATTAAAAAAATAAAATCGTCCTTTAATGGGTGTAAAGGACATACCGCAAAAGCCTTTTCTCGAGGGTAATTAAAAGTCGAACCCCTTATAGAAACTCTAGTATAAATTATGTTTATACACGTACCTTTTACCAACTTTTCTAAAATTATTTGGCGAATCTATTTTTAAATAAATAATCTTTTAAATTAATTGTGTTTGATTAATTTAAAATATGTTTTAATCAAATTATTATTTGATCCCCAGATTATTAAACTTTGAATAAAATTAATTATTGCAATATATTAATTTTTAAAGCTCCTAGGCATTTTCAAAATCTTTTAAAATAATGTTTTCTTTTATATGATCACGAATTGAGGAAACTAGATAAAAGAAAAAACAAAATAGCTAGAGCAGATGATACATTGGTGGTTAGGAGACGTAAACAAAACAAATTAAAAGACGGATGAGGAAGATCCAAAAGTAGAGTTTCCAAAGATGAATGTGCTTTCTGTCGTGAGAAATAATATTGGAATATTAATTGCCCAAAGTTGAAGAAGAAAGAGAAAGATTATGAAATGCAAATATTGCAGAAAACAAATGTGATGTAGATTCAGAATACTATTTATCGATGTCACACACAACATCACATCCTGACGCGTGTATATTGGACTCAATCTGTACTTATCATATGACACCAAATCGAGAGTGATTCTTTGACTTTAAAAAACTAGATGATAGAGTTGTTTACATGGGAGATTCTAATACATGTAAAATAAAATAAATAGTTTCAATCAAGCTAAAAAATAATGATGGATCCACCCGAATTATTATAGATGTTCGATACATATCCAAATTAATCATAGCTCTCGACCCGGCAATCCGGACACTTTAAAAATTAAGCATCATTATATATATATATAGATTGTTGAAACATAACATATTACAAATTTAATTATTGAAATAATGATGTTGATAGAGAAATTGAGAAGATTAAAAATCGATATAGAGATAGTTGATAGAGAAATTGAGAAGATTAGAAATCGATACAGCTTAGAGTTAGAAGTCGCAAAAGGAGACCGATGAATTAAAATGCTTTGGATAGGCAGATTGTCACTCTTCTCTCTTAAATTGAACCTTGTTGATGTAAAATTATTTATAGGAAAACAAATATTTAGATGGAAAAAAAGATGAAAAGTTTGGTTGATTTAATATATTAGTTTAACTAGCATGTATCCCGTGAATTTGCACGAATAATAATTTAAAAACCGTGAAAAAAAATTGGGTATAAATGTGATAGCATTTTTAATTTTTTTTTAACCGTTTTAAGTTTATGGGCGGGTCAACTAACAATCAGACTCAAGTATTCATTTACTCTCAAATTGCAGAACGATCTCTAAAAAATTGATATAGTTTGATTCCTCAACTCAATTAGTTTGACCTATAAAGTCACTTCTTCCTCATACTACGAATGAAAGGGAAAATATAAAGACTACCATTAAAATAGCTTAGGCAAGACTTACTATATCCATATGAATTATGTTCTCTATCTCTATAAATATGATAGAGTTCTTCCATTATTGCTCACTTATAATAGTGAAATTTATAGCGCAGAGTCAAAAAAGAATTATGACTGTTTAAAAACTATTCATGAACCATCGCATTCATTAAATTTGGTGTTGAATTTAAAATATAAAATGTTATTATCCTAGTTGGTTAAAGAGTTGTATTTGTTTTTATTAAATTATGATCTTTCTTGAGCTATTCATTTCAATTAAAAATGATTTTAATTTCTTTAATTTTTCTTCTTTCTTAAAATTTCATTGGAATAAAATTATCATATTTCTTTCAATCATGTGCTATTAAGAACTCCAATATTGATTTTCTTGAGCATATGAAATTATTAACACTATATTTTATATTAGGTTTGTTCATTACTAAACATATTTGACTTATGTTTTTATTATTATTTCTGGAATGTTTAATCTCTTATTTTCCACTTTATTTGGTGACAATTTCAACCATCATGTTTTTTTTATAATGTTTTTGTCATTATATTTAAAAAATTCTCATTTATATAATATTATATTAAACTTTTTAAAATAAAAATAAAATATTATATAAAATAATAATTAAAAGTAAATATATATTAAAATATAAATAATCAAATTTATAAAAATAATAATTTAAATATATATCAAAATATAAATAATCAAATTTATAAAAATAATAATTTAAATATATATCAAAATATAAATAATCAAATTTATAAAAATAATAATTTAAATAGTTTAATAAAAATAATAATTTAGATATATATATAATAATAATAAGTTTAAATATAAAAAAAATAAAAATAAATAAGAAAACTGAGTTTGAATAGTAAGAGCATCTCCAATAGTGCTGTAAACGCATACCCAAAATGGGTTTGAAAATGAGTTTTTCGGTTGGAGATGGTCTAAAGTAGGTTAGTTTGGGAATGAATGAAAAAAGTAGGTTAGTTTGGGAAGTTGAACGAGAAATCAGGTTAGTTTGGGAATTGGTTCATTAGGCCATCTCCAACCCAAATACCTATTCTCAAACCCAAAATGCAGTAAACATCCCATCAAACAGTAATTCATCTCCAACCCAAAAACCCAAACTCAAACTCAAAAGAATATTCTCAGAATATTCCTTTTTACAATAATTTTTAATTTTTTCAATATTATCTATATATTTATCTAAAATTATAAATTGAACCCATAACTTTACAACAACTTATTAATTACTTTTAAATTCTAATTATAAATCAATTATTTATACAATATTTTTTATTATTATAAATTTATAATACTTAAAAAATATAAAATATAAATATAAACAAATTTAAATATAAATTAATCATATAAACAAAATTAAAATTATCATGAATTACACATATAAATAAAAATAAATAAAAATAAATAAAAATAAATAAATTATATAAATAAATTAAAATATAAATAAATAAAATAGATAAACAAATTAAAATATAAATAAGTTATGTAAATTAATTAAAAACAAACTAAAAGAACTAAAATGAAAGTTTTAAAAAGTTTTGAGTATGTGAACAGTGTCCCTGCAAATTTGGGTATGGAGGAGAGAGAATTTGCAGAAATACTCAAAATGCAGTTGAGTTTGCAGGTGGGTTGGAGGGTTAAAACTTATTATGGAGATGGGTTTGCAGGTGGGTTGGAGGGTTAAAACTTATATATATATATAGATTGTAGTTAGACGGTTTATGTTTTTCATAATTATTGTTTGTGTATTAAATTTTATAATTAATATAATATGATAATTGAAAGTTAAATTTTATATTATAATTAATATTATATGATAACTGAAAGTTAACTTTTATAATTTATATAATATATAATTAAAATTTTTAATTTTATTGTAGGTTTTAATGTTTTTAATTAGTATTTAATGCTAAATATGATAACTAAATTTTTATCTATTTATTTTTTTGTTTATTTATTTTTTATTTTTTATTTTTGCCTATTTTATAATTAATATAATGGGATAACTGAAAGGTTACATTTTATAATTAATATAATATATATTTGAAATTCTTGATTTTATTGCAGGTTTTAATATTTTATAATTAGTATTTCATGCTAAACTTAATTAATATAGATAAATATTTGGTTTAATGTGTATATATAAAATATTAAATTTTAATATATTTTAATAATAATTATAACATACATTATTTAATTTTATAATTATATATATATACAAATTAAAATTAATTAATATATTTTAATTATTATATAATATATATATATATATTATCTAATTTTTATAAATTTTATTTTTAAAAAAATAATTCAAATTATATAAAAAAAATATATATATCTTTCATTATTTTACTTTATTTAAAGTTAAATTTTATAATTAATATTTAATAAATACCTAATAATTATAGATACATTTTTAATATGATAGTTTTACTGAAATACAAATTTTAAAAATTGTTTTATTTGAAGGATTAAAATATTTAATAATAATAATATATATATATATATATATATATATATATATATATATTAAATATGTGATTTTTAGAAAATAAATTTAATATTTGATGTACACCTCAACTAATATAAATAATATTTTATATGAGAATTCATTAAAAATTGTTTTATTTGAAGGATTAAAATATTTAATAATAATAATATATATATATATATATATATATATATATTAAATATGTGATTTTTAGAAAATAAATAGGTTTATTTGATTTGAGAGTGTGACTTGAAGTATTAAAATATTTATTAAAAAATATGATATACTTTAAATAGGTGATTTTTAAAGTGCAATTTTATAAAGAAATAGATTTAATATAGATAATTTTTTAAATGAGAATTTAGAAGGTTAAATTGTTTTATTTGGAAGTAATTATGGTATGAGAAAATTTGAGAATTATTATTATGTATATAAATATCTATATATATAAATAAATAAATATTTCATATTAACACAGTATATTTTATACTTAATTTATTCAATCATAAATTTATCTTTCACCACAGTATATTTCAACTTTATTTTTATTTATTTTCTTATTTCCATAAGTAAAGACATTGTTTAATAAAAGTTGAACAAACAAATCAAAATCAAAATCAAAAACAAAAAACATATATATAAATAAATTGTTTAACAGTCAAAATGAAGGCAAAATAATTCGTTTTCTATTATACATTTAGGACAATCTACATTGAAATCAACGCCTTCCACTAAAAGCTCCCAGCTACCATCCCAATGTATATAGTTGGATTTTTTCTGACATATTAGTTGACAGAACTCGGTATAAGGAATATTATAATTAATATTAGGGCGAAGCATCCTACAAAAGGCATTACGACAACGCAAAATAGTGTTATGACCCGAAAAACTTTTGGTTAGACCACTCAAAAGCCATGAGCCACACGGATCACCGATTGAAATGTGAGCAATTGCTGCGACATAAATAGTTATAGGATCTCGTTTTGTTACACACAACTTCAAAGAGAAAAGCACATGACCTGACTTAATTTTCCAGTTAAAAGAAATTGGCCACATTAAAATTACCTTCTGGGAAGGTCCGTTTGATATCCAAAAATTGCTCAGCAATAATCGGACAAGTGGAGAATGTTGGGGTGAACCAGAAAAGTTTGGGTAGAGTCGGATCTAAGCGTTGGCTGGTGAAGCGTCTCGTAGTAAGATGAGTAGTTATGAACCCTGTAGACCATCCCCATGGGGGTGGGGAAGGGAGAGCCCCAATTGGTAGAAAAAAACCCACAACCCCTTGGGGTTATCCTGCACTTGGAAAAAGAAGTAGAAAAAGGAATAAATATAGTGAAATTTTGATTCTTCGTCGCCGTAGTAAATAGGAGAGAAAATCGAATAACTTTCTTCCTCTTTCTTTACAAAAGAAAAAAAGGAGTAAAATGTGACACGCTCACTAAAAAAACCCTTTTGTGGCAAAGCATTTATAAAAAAAATAGATAAGCTTAACACAAAAGCGGAAAAAGAAATAATAGTAACTTAGTCCTGAGCATCTACTTTATAAATATCATCCACCAATCTTGCCACTTCCTCCTTTCTATAGAAAGAGATAATAATATAATAGACGTGCTAAGAGAACTCTCAACTCATATTAGTTACAAGCATACTATCATGTTGGCAAAAAAGACAATTTAACCAATGTGATAACAAAAGAACCACATGTAAATATCATCCACCAATCTTGCCACTTCCTCCTTTCCAAAAGCATTTTTTTTACCACGTAGAAGAACTTATATAGGAAATAAAAAGATTACATAGATTAAGTCCAGAATTCAAGGACTAGGACTTTCCAAGTAATAGAACTCTCATTTAGAAAACTGGAGCATAATAACATTTATCAAGGATAAAAGCCTTAAATTGTGTGATTCGAGCCTTAATGACCGACGAAGAAGCCACATCGCAGACGTTCCTTTACCTTTCATCCTTATCAATTTGACAAAACTCCCTAATAAGGTAAACTTACGTCATATCAGAAAGTCGACAATTTTGAGGACTAAGCTTAATTATCACTCCATCGATGTTTAAAATAGGTTCACCAATCCATATATCTTTGTACCTATACAGAGAAAGGACCAATAAGAAGTTTAGATACATTACAATGACACTTTTTCAATTGTTAAGGTCTATGATGAATCACAAATTTGCACTTAAAAACGAATTACAAATGTGTGTATTTGCTTAAATCGTCTTCTTTACTAAGTCTTGAACATGAGACTATGAGATTTCATCAAATCTCAACCATGAGGCCAAGTAAGAAGAATTGACTTAAATCCATGTCATAAGAATATATATTAATCTTACCTAAGACAGACATTAGGATCTACTTTTGACAATATCTTCTCATTTGCACGAATAATCTTTTTTATTCCAATCTTGACAAAGTAGTTATATGAATCTAAGTGCTGCTTCACCAAACCTCTCCCTTGAAAATTCAAACAAACATATGCATAATCATTGTCACGTTTATTTCATCAAGCCATGGGGAACATTTTACAATCACAAATTAAACAGTGAATAATGTACTGTATCAATTCTCTCTCCCTACCCTTCCAATTTTCTTCTCATTCTCTCGCATTGGGAAAATTAATAGGAATCCTAACCCATTTAATCATTCTCCAATTTTCAGGAAATTACAAAAGCATGTAAAAGGTGATAAAATCTGTAGGTTATTGTCCTCTCTATAGTGGTAACATCAGGTCACAAGAGAATTCACAATCCAAAATGTATCAAGTTTTATTAACTAATGTAAACTAAATGTTAAGAAACGATGCCATGATAATCACCTCCAACAAAGACAGCATATTGCGTTCTCACAAATAAGAAAATCTCTTAATCTAATATCATACCCATTACTTAAAATATCATACACATTACGACTGTAAGTCACTTCAAGTTCTAGTAAAACAAAAAAGTAGTGAAAGACTGTACATTTAGAAATTTAGGAAGAAGTTGGAATTTGTCCACTACCGATTTCATTGGAGCCGCCAATACTTGTTTATCCATGTCCATCATAGAGTCCGCACCCATTCGATATCCCAAAAGAAACGTACTATGAATATTTCAGCTCTCTCAGTAGTAACTGCTAAGAACTTCCCTCCTCTTCCGTATACAGTTAGCTCGTGGAGATGATGAAGAGTCGCAATCATTGTGGTAATCGTCAGGTTTTTGTATCTATGATCTTTATCTGCTTCTTTGACTTTTTTTCTTTTTTTCTCTCCGTGAAAAATAGAGAACAAAAGAATGTTTCTTTAATCGATTGATCATTAGAGTCGAAGAGTTGTGCAGTCAAGGTCATCATCTCCGGGCTCATTCATGGGTGGAGGGAGGTTAAGATCGAAAGGAAAATCCTTACTGACCGACGAAGAAGACACATCGCAGACGTTCCTTTCCATTTCATCTATGACCGACGAAGAAGTCACATCGTAGACATTCATTTCCCTTTCATCGATGACTGATGATGAAGAGTCGCAATCGCTCTTGTAATCGCCAGGTAAAACAGACGGTGTTTGGGGATATCTAGAGTCGAAAAGCTGTGCAGTCAAGATCATCATCTCCGGGCTCATCCATGGGTCAAAAGAAGAAAATGCAAAACATTATAAACCTCATTGAAGAAACAAAAGTTGAGGAAATGATCAGAATAGACAGTTCACCTTGTTGTAGTAGAATAGAGAGATTACTTCATTGCGAGTTACGATCTGCCATGGCCGAGCTTGCTCGATCTCTTTTTGTAAACAGTAATGGATTTGAAAGGTCGCGGAGAGAGAATATGCTAATGGCGGGCTGAAGAACGCAACAGCTATGTAGTACGACAGATGGTTTCCTAAAGTAACCTTGTTTGACGTTCACTTTCCCAAACTAACCTAGTTTGTTAAT
Organism: Impatiens glandulifera; assembly: GCF_907164915.1. Classification (NCBI taxonomy): domain Eukaryota; kingdom Viridiplantae; phylum Streptophyta; class Magnoliopsida; order Ericales; family Balsaminaceae; genus Impatiens; species Impatiens glandulifera. The sequence goes on along the minus strand of NC_061865.1, from coordinate 15,912,333 downwards.
TCATTCTCAAACTAACCTAATTTACTATTCAAACTCAATTTTTTCTTTATTTCTTTTTTTACATTTAAAATTCATTATATATAAACTAAATTATTTATATTTTGATATATATTTTAAATTATTGTTTATATAAACTAAATTATTTATATTTTGATAAATATTTTAAATTATTATTTTTATAATTTTGATATATAATTTAAATTTAATTTTTTTTATAAATTTAATTATTTATATTTTAATATATATATATATATTTACATTTCAATTATTATTTATATAGGGCAATAAATATTAAATAATTCTAATAAATAATTGATAAATACTAATAAATTTAAAATATTTTAACCATAACAATATAATAATTAAATATTCATAAAAATGTTTTTAAATTTATCAATTATTTATTAAATATAAGTTAAAATATAGTAATTTTATTATTATATTTAATTAAAAATGTTATTATATTTAATAAATAGTTGATAATTAAAAACTTTTTTATGAATATTTAATTATTATATTGTTATGGTTAAAATATTTTTAATTTATTAGTATTTATTAATTATTTATTAGAATGCTAAAGTGAATACTTATTACACTATATAAATAATAATTAATAATTGAAATGTAAATATATATATATATATATTAAAATATATTAATTAAATTTAAAAAATAATTAAATTTAAATTATATATCAAAATATAAATAATCAAATTTATAAAAATAATAATTTAAAATATATATCAAAATATAAATAATTTAATTTATATAAATAATAATTTAAAATACATATCAAAATATAAATAATTTAATTTATATAAATAATAATTTAAAATATATATCAAAATATAAATAATTTAGTTTATATATAATGAATTTTAAATGTAAAAAAATAAATAAAAAAAAAATTGAGTTTGAATATTAAACTAGGTTAGTTTGAGAATGAATGAACAAACTAGGTTAGTTTGGGAAAGTGAATGTCAAACAAGGTTACTTTGGGAAATCGTCCGTAGTACGACCGTAATAATATGACATTTTAAAGGTTGTTCGGTTGTGAGTTTTTTTTTAAAACCAAGAGAGAGAAAAATTAAATGATGGGTGATGATTTTGAGGAGATAATGATTATTTTTGGTAAAAAGAAGGGTATTAATATATATAAATAAAATAAAAAATAATAATTTTAAATATAAGGTATTTTAGTATTTTGGTTAATGATTTGAGTGATGTGATTGATAAAAAGGGAGTGAAGTGATATTTGATTTTGAATTGGTTTTTTTAAAAACCTACAACGAACAAGGCCTTAGGTTAAATGGTGGGAGCAAGATCCGCTTGCGAGCTACGATCTCCCATGGTCGAGCTTGCTCGATCTCTTTTTGTAAACAGTAATGGATTTGAAAGGTCGCGGAGAGAGAATATACTAATGGCGGGCTGAAGAAGTACGACCGTAACAATACGACATTTTAGGTTAAAAGGTGGGAGCAAGATCCACAAGATCTCTTAGCCCGAAATCCTATAAAATTTAATCGATTAAAAACTTTAATCGTGTATTAAATAATAAGTTATTTTGTTTGAAAAAAATATATAAATAATTAAATTTTAGAATTACAATTTCGACCTCAAATGAATAGAATTGAGAACTATAAAATTATACTAGATTAAATCCCATTGAAATTCAAATTTCAATTCTCAATATTAAAGGGTTTATCAAACTTAAGAATTAAAATTGAACTATCCAATTTCAAATACTAATTTCAGAATTACCAAACACACCCTTATGAAAAAGAATTAATATATATATATATATATATATATAATGATGCTTAATTATTTGGTTTTAGGGTAATCATCACGTGCTCACCTCAGTGATGATTATTATTAAATTAACATTTTGAACTAATATATATATATATATATATATTTAAAAAATTAACATTTTAAATCAATATTTTATTTTTAAATTTAAGAAATTAAAATATTTAACGGTATTTTTTTAATATATGAAATTAATATGTTGAACCAATATTATTTTTAATAAAAATTGAAAATTAAAAAAATCTCATATCCCTCTCTAGCTATTGTGACAAACCAATATTTTAATAAAATAGATAATATATATTAAAATTATTTTTATTATATTCTTTTTTACAAAAATAGGAATTGAGATTGAATTACAATTTTATAATTTTTCAAGTATAAGAATTGTAATTCAATGTCATATCTCATGTACTTCCACTTTCACTCGAACCTCCACTTTCACTCGAACCTCTATATGTATAATCACTCGTACTCGTACCTCCACTCGTACTCGTACCTCCACTCGTACTCGTACCTCCACTCGTACTCGTACCTCCACTCGTACTCGTACCTCCACTCGTACTCGTACCTCCACTTGTACTCGAACCTCTATTTATATAAGCAATAGAATGATATAAATAATGACAGTTTTAAACCTAGCTTCTCAGATTATGTGAAGTGTGGGCTTCACATGGCAATTAGTTAATACCTATCAGCTAAGAAATAAAGTAGACAAGTTGAAATACTAGTCCTGTAATACAGATCCTCACACTACTTTATCATTATCAACTTAAAATATTAGAAACACAATCAACTTGAAATATTAGAAACACAGTATTAATGAAATTCGTTACCTTCCAGATTTATCGGATGAATTTTTGGATAAAGTGATCGCGACGATCTGGTTGTTTGTTTCCTGAATATTAACAAAAACAGAATATTGTCAGTTACAAACAGAACTTCGTTGTCAATATGCCAAGATGAGAAAACACTACACTAAAGTTCTATCATGCCAAGAAGAGAAAACACTACACTAAAGTTCTATCATGAACTAAGTTAGTTCTTCTGTCATCCATTAATGAAAACAGAAATAACTTAAAATCAGTTATAAACTACCACAAGAGAGATTCAAAGTGATAATACCTTAAAAGCTAAAACTATACAAAACACTAAATGACATGGTTAAGTACACATTTATGTTTTGTTTGATAGTTAATATAGTTGGTATTAAGCCTATAACACATTGTTTCAGTGTTTTCAAATGATTAAGATCATCAACTGAAGATGAAGGGATAAAGGGAGTTACATGAATGGAGACATCACTGCAATCTTTCTTGACCCTGTGAGATTCCGAGTTTGAATCAGGGAAAGATGCAGGGCGTTTTTTCTCACCAGTCTTTTTCTGTAGCAACTTGGAAACTCGTTCCATAAGGGGCTTGACTGGAAACAATAATTGATGTCCTCGATCAACAATGCATTTGATAACAGTTTGCAAGGCGATTAGTTCCTCCTCTGCAGTAGTACTGTTATCTAAATTGGCAAGTTCGGCCAGGTTCTCTTTCACTTTCTCAACCGTGATATGTGAAGTCAACTGTTGCTCTTTTAACTCAAGATCCCTCCTTTGTTCGTGAAGACAATTCCTTTCCATTTCAACTTCCACTTCTCGAGTCTTGTCAATTTCTTTCAACTTCTCCTCAAGTTCCTCTTGTTTAAGTCCAAGCTCTTTCATGTTCAGATCTAACTTTTCCTTGTCCAACTTAAAATACTTCTCTTTCAAATGGAATTCCTTAAGAGATCGATTGAAGGAGGCTTCAAGAGAATCAAGTTCTTTACCTCTCATTTTGTTTGCCTCTCCTGTCTCCTCATGCAGTTTTTGGATCTCATCAAGCCTTTTGAAGCTATCATTAAGTACTCTCTCCTTAAGATCCAAATCGTCAGCTTGCTTCTCCCTCTGGAGCAATTTATCCAAACGGGACTCCACCGACTTATTTAACAACTCAACTTCTACTTTACTTTCTTCAATGGATTTACGGGTAGAATTTAAACCATCCTCTCTGAGCTGAAGCTCAACGGTGGCTTCTTCAAACGCTTTTTCTGAAGAATCTAAATGTTCTTCAAGATTCTTCCACGCACGATTAATATGATATATTTTGTTAGCACAACTTCTCTTCAGACGCACGAGTGCTGATACCTTCTCAGACGAAGTCATGATTACCTATAATAAGAACAACTTGTTTCTTTACTAACATAACGTTATAACAGAGACTATGAGATTGAGACAAACAGTTGATTAAAAATACAAATTTAGAAATCAACCCGAAAAACAATGCTTTATATAGAATGGTTTCCAGAAACTCACTCAGTAAGTAGATCAAAATGATTGGTGGAGGCTGGACGAAGGCCGGAGCTTGAGGTATGAAGAACTGAAGAAGAAGAAGAAAACTTGAAGGAAAAGATGTGAGCTAGCTTGAGCTATGAAGAACTGAAGAAGAAGAAGAAGAAAACTAGAAGGGAAAGATGTGAGCTTTGGTGAAGATTTGCTTGTTCTACCATTATCAGTTCGACTTGGAAAACCCTATTTTCTCCATCCATGCATGTCTTCCTTCTAGTTTCCTCGGTTCCTCCTACTCATCATCATCTTACAGTACACTAGGCCTGCTACAAGTTATTGTATTAATTAATGAATGACCTGTCTTTTCATAATATATTGTATTAATTAATGTATAATAAGATTTTTTTTTTTAAATAACTTATAATTCAATTATATATTTTTTTATAAATTTTGAAAATGTTATGAGATAAAGTTGTTGATTAAACTTAAGCTTATGCTTTGCCAAAAACAAAAAAAAAAATTGTATATTTTGAATATATGCTGTAATGACATTACTCAATTTATCTTTTCTATTTCGGATTCTCCAAACCATTTCTTTTCCTTTTAATTTTAAGAACAGATTCAGTTAGATTCAATCGACCTGACCAATTATTTGAATTTGTCTTGTACTGTTCACTTGAGACATTCACATCTTTTAAGTTAATAGACTAACAAAATATTAACTATTTTCTATAGTAAGATTACTAACAAGTCATTAGTGCAAGTTTTAGCCAAAAAAATAATTACCATAGTAATTGTGTGCTTTAGAGCATACTTTTTTAATAAACTAAAATTTATTGTAACGCTTGAAAAAATAAAATTCGGTGTATTAAATATTTTACGCGAAGATATATTTTATGTTAATAAATTTAGGAAGTATTGGATATTTGTATTGTGTTGTTTTCAAGTTCAATTTCCTATAATCAACGGACATCTGCCAAGAAATTATATTTTTTCTGCACTTAACAACAGTAGTGAGGAATATACCATATTACTATCTCATATAATGCTTTTGTCCAACATTCTTCAATTAATTTCTCAATCTCATTTTTCTATAGTGAAGCATATCGATAGGGCCATTGGATTTGTGCTTTTTTAAGTTGTATTTTATGATATTCCTTTCTTTCTAGAGGCATTATAGTAGGCTTCTCAAATAAGTTTGTATATTGTCTTAATAATTGATTCAAATTTTCTTCCTTTAATTTTTCAATTGTTTGAATCTTGATTGAATTTCTGTTGTTGTTGATATTGGTGTTGTCATTGCTTGTACCATTGATGTCATCCCACCTTTTTTAGCAATATCATAAGATGTTCATAGTTCATCACTTTATTTTGAATTCTTGATAACCTTGTAGTTTGTGTTATTGACCTCCTCTTGAGAAAGTTATAATAAGAGTTTTGAAATTCTATTAATTTCCCTTAGACTTGTTAATCATTCAATACCAAGTATCATATTGTAACACACAAGGTTAATGCATTTATATTTCCCTTAAATTTCAGACCTTGAATATTTCAAATTAGATCACAACACATTGATTGTGAATAGAAAACCATTTACAATGGTGACATCAATATCTTTTTGTAGGTGATAATGACCAAGATATTTTTTTTTATTTTTTATTTTGGGTTAAGAAGTTATGTGTGCTGCCCGAGTCAACTATTATGAGAATCGAAAATATGCCAATAAAACATGTTAATCTCATGGTTTGAAATTTATTTATGGAATGAACTTTCATAATCTCACAAGTTCAATTCGGCTTCCGATATTGTTGTATTTTGTTCTATCTCTTTTTTATTGTCCAAAACATAAACAACAACATGACAGTTATGGCCTTTTACAAATTAATTCATCACAATTATAACATAAACCTTTAATTTTTTTTATCTTCCCTTGTTTTATCATCTAATCTCCTCCACTCTTTTCATATATGATCGGTTAACTTAAAATTTTTCGTCTTATCCTTCTGTTTAACCTTTGTTTGAAATTGTGGCAATGGTAGTAATGGACTGCCCATTTATTGTACATGCAACCCTTCTGTTGTATTGCGGCATTCGTGACTTTTCCGCCAATCCCCTAGCTCGTTGAAGTCTCATTGGCTCCAACATTCTTACTGATTTAACAATTTCTTCATCTAAAGTGTTAAGGTATGCCTTAATTTTATTATCCATTAATATTTACAATAGACGGTCAAGTATTTCTTCAAATTTGTCGTTTTGGTTCTTAGTACAACTAAGTTGCCTTATCTTGTAAAGATCGTTAACGTGATCATCATAATAATTGGGATCAAATCTTTTTCTTATATCTATTTTTAAGTCTTTCCCATGTTTATAAACATGTTAGGATGATTTTCAAATTATTATATCAACATCTCGATCATGTTTGATCCAACTAAAATTTAAAATAATGGATTTGAATTTGGATTTCAAAAGTTGTTATAGAGCTGTAATGATGTTCTTGTTTTGGTTGTGTTCGACTATGTTCATCATTTCAAAGTTGTTGGAACAAGAGGCCATGAGATAGCCTAATTCAAAATATCACACAATTTGACCTAAAATGATTTTAAGAAATTGATTTTTGTAGATATCGACTGATCGTGATTAGGGTTAGGACTTTTAATCCCCACAATCATATGAGTTGGTTGTAACTTATAGATCATGATTTCTTGATATGTATTAAAAGATATAAGACCTGTTTTGCATAATTCAAATACATTCAGTCCTCTTGGACCAATGCAAAGAACCAAGGTTCTTAGCTTTGGATCGAGACCAAAGACCAATGTTCTTAAGTTAGGACTAAGACCAATGACTAATGTTCTTGAGTTAGGACCGAACTCGAGGACTAGTGTTTTAGCCTAGGACCGAGAAATCCGACCGAGTTTTTTAACCTAGAACCGAGCACTCCCTTTATCCTAGGACCAAGTTTTCTAACTTAAAATTGAACACTCCCTTTATCCTATGAACAATTTTTCTAACCTAGGACAAAGCCCTCCCTTTAGCTTATGACCAAATTTTCTACCTAGGATTGAGTTCCCTTTTAACCTAAGATCGAGGACCCCTTAACCTAGGTCCGAGTTCGAGATCGAGCCTCCCGAATCTAGGACTAAGCCCTTCAGATCCATGGACCAACGCTCCCGAGCCCTGATCCAGACCACCCTAGTCTAGACCGAGCCCATATCGTTATAACCGGACCCAAACCTAGGACTCCGATCCTAAGGCTTATTTGGTTCCACTTTTTAAAATCCAAAAATATTTTTGTAATTTTGGAACCCTGATCCATTTTCAAATAATCCTGAAAGGTCAGAAAATGATATTTAAATATTTTCGGGATATTTCCTAAACAAATATTTTGGCTAAGGCCCCGTTTGTAATTTATTTTTAAATTCTAATACTTTTCTGATATTTTTTAGGATTTTTTTACTTAATCTTATATCAACACAATTTCAGGTACGCCCTTTTAAAATTAATTTTGTACAATTATTTACGTAATTTAAATCATCCTCGTTTAGGACCCCCAGACTACTAATTAAAAGAAATAAAATGTTATAAATAAATTTTGTAATAGCTAGACTTTTATTTAAAAAATAAAATTGTCCTTTGACAAGTGCAGAGGACATACTGATAGAAAAATTAAGTAGATTAATTTTGGAACCGGCCAGACAAACTAAACAGAAATTAAACTTCATGTGCAGGTACTGAACAAACCGGAACCGGAAATCGTGCATCAATAACCAGCTGCTATTACATCAAAGAAACCGGCTTCAAGTGATCAAGACAAATGATCACAGGAACCGGCTTCACTTTCTCAAGCAACCGGTTAGCAAAGAACAAAAGAATACACCTCAACCGGATCATAATGCGCAAAGACACAGAAACCGGAAAATACAGATCAAAAGTCAGAAGATTCAAATCTCAAGAGTGACGTACTATGACGGAGGAAACGTGTCTCGAAAAGATAAAAGAAGATCGGATCCGATCAGAAGCATGGGAGGAAAGCAATGATGCCTTGGTGATCCGATGCTGACGACCGGAAGCGGATAATCAACACGTGTATCAATCTGAAAACCGGTTATGTCATCATCTGCTCAGAGTCACCTGCATGAATGCCAGGTGTTGAGGAAGTTGAAGCGTGCAAGAAATCCTCCTGCAGATAGGCGTGCTAATGATCAACCAATCCGCAAGAGAGAGAAGAAAGTAGCCGTTAGCTACTTTCAGCTATAAAAGGAAGATCAAACGTCCTCATTCAATGCAGCAGTGAATACGAGAAATTGAGTAGTTGAAATTGTGAAAGTCACAAAGCATTCAATTCTAGAGAGATAAAGTTCTATATTCTAAAGTCGGTTAGCCCAAAACCGGAAATCCTTGTGTGTGATTATTGTGTTGTGTTGTATTACATCAAAGTGTGAGTTTGGTGTAACCGGCGAGCAGCGAAGTTGGGCTCGACCGGAAGTGTTATTGTAACTCTAAAGAGTTAGTGGAGATCCTTCTCACAACCTGAGAAGAAGGGGTGACGTAGGAGGGTTTGCTCCGAACATCCATAAACAAATTTCCGTGTCTTGTGTTTTTTTTTTTTTTATTTCGCTTTCATTTCCCGCTATCTTACCATAAAACCGCAAACCAATCATACTTCCAAAACCGGTCACTCACTCTCGTTAAATATCCTCTTTCTTAAAACATCATCTAAAGTCGCAAACGTTGCTTCAACCTGAAATAGACACTTCCGCCCTTGAACACCGGTTCAAGAGTCTGTGACAGGTTGTGCAGTGCTGAGAACGGTTTTAGTCTTTAACCGGACTATCACCAAGTTGTGTGTGTTGTAAGCGGCCACCCTTCTAGAAACCGGAAAACACCCCGGTCCTCCAAGGGCGTCCCCGATCCTAACAAGTGGTATCAGAGCAAGGTTCTTAGCACTCAAGCAATCAAAATGGTGGGAAGCATGACTCACAGCGACAAGCCGCCAATGCTAAACAGCGAAGCATTTAGCAGTTGGAAGAAGCAGATGTATCTACATCTGATAACACTAGATGATGAGATGAGCCGAGTCCTGAAAGAAGGACCGATCAAGATTAACAAGGAGGAAAGCCAGTGGACAAGTGAAGATCGGAGAAGAAGCAACCTGGACAACCATTGCATGAGGCACATCTATAAAGCCATAGACAACAACACTTTGAACAAAATATCAGAGTGCGAAAATGCAAAGGAAGCCTGGGAAACGATCATCCAGATCCACGAGGGAAACGAAAGAACCAAGGAAAATAAAATCTTGGTGGCTACGCAGAAGTATGAGAACATAAGGATGAAACCGGGAGAAAATATGAAAGAATTTAGCAACCGGTTCACCAGCGTAGTAAGCGAGCTTCAGACACTCGGAAAGAAGTACGACAACCGAGAAGTGATAATCAAAGCTCTAAGATCCTTGCCGAGCACGTGGGACATCAAAACCATGGTGATGAGGGAATCCAACACCCTTGGGCAGATGAAGCTGCACGATGTGTTTGAGGACTTGAAAGCCTACGAGTTCGAGATCAATTCTCGGATCGAAGATGAAACATCTACATCAACCGCAACAAGAGCTTTGGTTACATCGGTGGAACCGGCGGCTCCAGTATCAACCGCACCGGCTCCAGTCAAAAACACCGATCAAATAACCGATGATGTGATGGCGATGCTAGCCCAGAAATTCGGAAAATTCATGAAGAAGAGCCAGCCACCATCTAACAATGACTTTAATTATAACTATGTAGATAAATCAAACAAAAGATGTTATAACTGTGATGGTTTTGGACATTTCAGGTCGGAATGTAGAAAACCAAGAAGAGATGATAGAAAACCGGAAGGAAACTATCAAGGGAATAACTATCAAGGAAACCGGTATCAGGGAAACAATTATCAAGGAAACAATTATCGGGGAAACAACAATAACCAACGAAACGACTACCGAAGAAATGATGATCAACGTGCTGATGAAGGAAAGGAGATCCAAAAAGCTCTCATTGCATCAGACGGTGGAAGTGAATGGGCATATTCCGACAACGAAGATGGTGATGAGAAAATAACATGCTTCATGGCAAACGATGAAGAGGTATTTGATTTCTCTTCTGATGAATTTACTAAGGAAGATCTAGTTTCTGCACTCAACCAAATGGTTGCTGAGTTCAGAAATATATCTGCGTATATGCCAGCATCTGTAGAAACTAAAAACGAACAAATAAATGATGAAAACGATAAAATATATGAGATCAAAACACATGAACCGGATGAACTATTCTCGGATGATGAGAAGACAGTTCAACCGGGAATGGAAACTGATGAGCGAGCAATGTACGTTACGGCTGCGTGGGAGAGATCACGTCAAGCAGTAAAACAAATGTGTAACTATAAACGACATCCGAAATGTAGATATGGTATCGGTTATGATCCAAGTAAACAAAATGAAATAAAACAGTCTAACGGGATGAAACTAACGAAAAATAATCTTCCGTTCATAAAATTTGTCAAAAGTTCACAAACAGAAAATGAACTAAAACCGGAAGAAACTCATAAGTACGTAGGTCCCAACGAATCTGAAAAATGGCTTCATCCTGAGAGAAAGAAAGCCAACCGGAAACCAAATAAACATAATAAAAACCGACATCAACGAAGTCCATCACCACATAAGGCATTCTTGAGCAATGATCAAGAAGTTAAGCCAAACATTATCAAAACAATAACCGGGAAAGTAATCCGACTAATTCAAGTCTGGATCCCAAAGGGACTAATCAACCATGGACCCAACTAAATGTGGGTACCAAAAAGTTGTAAATAATTATTTGCTGCAGGTTAGGAGGAGCAACCGATTGAAGAATTCTGAATGGTACTTGGACAGTGGATGCTCAAGGCACATGACCGGAAACAAGGAGCTACTAACCGACATCAAATACGAAACAGGAGCATTCATCACATTTGGGGATAACTCAAAAGGTAAAACCGTGGGCAAGGGTAAGATTGTCCATGGTGAACTTTCCATAAATAATGTGTTATTGGTAGAAAAACTAAGCTTTAATTTACTAAGCATAAGCCAGATGTGTGATGTGGGCTATAAAGTTGAATTTCATAAAAACTCATGCTTAGTCAAGAATCAAAATGATGAAATCTTGTTAACCGGTAACCGAATAGGAAACATCTACAAAGTAAACTGGAAAACAGATCTCGAAAAACCTGTGTGTATGATAGCCGGAAATGATCCAAACTGGCTTTGGCATAAACGGTTAAACCACTTGAATTTCAAAACGATTAACTTTATCTGTTCCAAGGAACTAGTTCATGGTTTTTCAAATGTTAAATTTTCAAAAGATAAAGTATGTGCTGCATGTCAAATGGGAAAACAAGTGAAATCATCTTTTAAAAGTAAAGGAAACTATCAATCTGAAAGATGTTTGGAACTGCTGCATATGGACTTGTTTGGTCCGGTTAGAGTAACTAGCCTAGGAGGCATGCATTATACTATGGTAGTTATTGATGATTATTCTAAATTTACTTGGGTTACTTTTCTAGCTTCTAAAAATCAAGCTGCTTCAAACTTGATTAAACTGATTTTGAGAATACAAAATGAAAAGTCTATTCGAGTAAACAAAATTAGAAGTGATAGAGGAACTGAATTCATTAATAGCAACTTAACTACTTTTCTTGATGATTCCGGTATTAGGCACGAGTTGTCTAGTGCCAGAACTCCTCAACAAAACGGCCTGGCTGAGAGAAGAAACCGAACTCTCAAGGAAGCCGCAAGGTCAATGATAGCTGATTCGGGTATAGCTCAAAAGTTTTGGGCTGAAGCTATCAACACTGCTTGTTATACACAAAACCGATCTCTTGTGACTAAACGATTTTCGAAAACTCCTTTTGAAATCTATTTTGACAAAATTCCAAATGTACGGTATTTTCGAATTTTTGGTAGTAAATGTTTTGTTCACAATAACGGCAAGAATTACTTGACCGCATTTGATGCTAAATCCGATGAGGGAATAATGTTGGGATATTCAGCTGTAAGTAAAGCATACCGAGTATATAATACTAGGACTTTAACAGTTGAAGAAACCGCACACGTTGTTTTCGATGAATCGGTTGAGCGAAACACTGCATTACCCTTCGACCTTCACAACAGAATGGAAAATTTCAATATCTATTCTGATGATGAAGACGAGGTTCCGGTTTTTAGACGCTTTGTCAAGAACCAAGCGGTTGATGTTGAAATTCAACCTGATCAAGCTACTTTACCGCAGAAAGTTGACGCTTCAGTTCCCACTGAAGAAATCGGTCGGTCTGACTCTGTTCAACCTACCGATCAGTCTAACCTTGATCAGCCAGCCGAAAGCTTGGTAGACACGTCTCGGATTAACCTCAGAAGGAACAAAAATCATCCTCTTGAACTAGTAATAGGTAACATATCCTCACCCGTCCGAACTAGGCAACAAAATTTGGATCACTATGGAAACTCTGCTTTCATATCACAAATTGAGCCGAAAAAGGTGGATGAAGCACTGTCAGATCCAGATTGGATCTTGGCAATGCAAGAGGAATTAAACGAGTTTGAGAGAAATAAAGTCTGGTATCTAGTTCCTAGACCGAAAAATAAACCGGTTATAGGCACACGATGGGTATTCAGAAATAAACTCGATGAAAACGGTTTAGTTACGAGGAACAAAGCCAGGTTAGTGGCTCAAGGATATAAACAGGAAGAAGGCATTGATTTTGAAGAATCATTTGCACCTGTAGCTAGACTTGAGGCCATTAGAATATTTTTAGCATATGCAGCTTTCAAAAAGTTTAAAGTTTATCAAATGGATGTAAAAAGCGCTTTTCTAAACGGTAAAGTAAATGAAGAGGTGTATGTTAATCAACCTCCAGGTTTCAAAAATTCAGAACATGAAAATCACGTTTACCGGCTGAATAAAGCCCTTTACGGTTTGAAACAAGCACCAAGAGCTTGGTACGATACTTTGACTCAATTTCTTTTTGATCACAAATTTACAATCGGTTCAGTAGATAAAACCTTATTTAAATTTGAAAGAAAGGAGCAAATCTTACTTGTTCAAATTTATGTTGATGACATCATATTCGGGTCAACCGATCCAAAGTTATGCGACAAATTTTCGAAAATGATGACTGATAGATTTCAAATGAGTATGATGGGGGAAATGAGTTTCTTTCTAGGACTTCAGGTTAAGCAGATGGAAGCCGGAATCTTTATTAGCCAACCGAAGTATACAGCCGAACTGCTGAAGAGATTTGGGATGGATACTTGTGCCGAAGCGGCTACGCCAATGAGTCCTTCCGTGAAGCTGGACAAAGATGATGATGGTCAAGCAGTTGACATCACAGCATATCGAGGAATGATCGGTTCGCTGTTATATCTCACAGCTAGCCGACCTGACATTCTGTTTGCGGTTGGAGTATGCGGGAGGTTTCAAGCAAACCCAAAGCAATCTCATTATACGGCGGCTAAGAGAATCTTAAAATATCTAAAGGGAACTCAAGAAGTGGGACTCTGGTATCCAAAGGACTCGAGCTTCAATCTAATAAGCTATTCCGATGCCGATTACGCGGGATGCAAAATCGACAGAAAGAGTACAAGTGGAACCTGTCAGTTTCTGGGTGACCGGTTAGTTACCTGGAGCAGCAAGAAGCAAACGTCCGTTGCAACGTCAACCGCAGAGGCGGAGTACTTAGCGGCTGGAAGCTGCTGTGCACAACTCCTCTGGATTCAACAGCAACTCAGGGACTTCGGAATAGAAGCAAAGGAGTCTCCTATCTTCTGTGACAACACCAGCGCCATAGCGATTACATACAATCCGGTGTTGCACTCAAGAACGAAGCATATCGACATTCGACATCATTTCATCCGGGAGCATGTTCAGGAGAAACACATCCGGCTGGAATATGTGTCAACCGAGCAACAAGTAGCGGACATCTTCACGAAACCGCTACAGGAAGCTAAGTTTTCACATTTTCGAAATATTCTGGGTCTTACTAATTTAAATCAATTGATATAATCATGATGCATGTAAAACCGGGATATGTGTTCAGGGAGAAGCTAAAGCTTCTCAGTTTAATAGGCCATTAATAAAATCAAACATGCTAACCGGGAGGAAAACTCCGGTTATGCCCGACTACTTCATTATTTCAAATCAAATGTATGTTTACTTAACGGTTGAAATAACCAGGTTGAAGTGGATAAGATAAATCCAAAATTGAACAATTGTTGATATCAATCAACTATTTTTCATAAAACGGAATTATCCTACTAAAACCGGTCATGGAAAACCGATTAGTACGCATGCACTCTGATCTGATGAAATGAATTTTTCCGGTTAACCTGAGATGACTAACCGAGTTTTCGTGCATGCTTTGATAAATGAAGCCTGTGATTAATTAAAAAACAAGTTTCCCATAATCGAAGATGACGACATGTGTCCATCATCAAGAGAGGGAAACTTACATCTTGTCAATAGATATTTTTCATCATTGCTATCTTAGTAATTATTAGATTTATCTTGGAAATAACCATTAGTTACTTCAACAAGTTAAGTCTATTTAATAGGCAATGACATCATCAGGCATGCTTAACTTCATTTAATACTAAGCCGAATCCACGGGCTATATAAACCATGCTTAATCCCTGTCAAAACATCACAAGTTTACTATTCACAAGAATCATCCTTGAGATAAAACCACCCTTTCTCTCTCACAAACAAACATGAACTCCAACCCTTTAGCCAAGAAGATCCTACTGGCAGATTTTGAATCAATCTATCAGTATGAGGACCATGAAGTCAAGGAGATGTTCTTAGCCATTGAAAGGAGTGGGCTAAGAAGTTTCCTTGAGAACAGGTTTATCATCGACTATCTTGTAGTCGAAGAACTGTTCGAAACCGTGAAAGAAGTGCATCGAGAGATACTCGTTGCACAGGTTTACGGGCAAAAGTTCCTTTTCAGCGAGACGGATTTCGCTGTCTACTGCGGTTTACCCAATGAAGGGGTAACCGACCTAACGTTTTCATCGGTGACAATGGAAGAAATGTGTCGCCGGTTTTCTGGATCTAACATCCCAGTTAAGCCCTAGGGTGCTAAGAGTAAACTTTCTCACAAGTACCAGATTCTCTGCGAGATTCTGGGAAAATCTGTGTTATGCAGAGAGAAAAGTTACTACTACACTCAGAGGGTTTTCGAGATGATGATAGCTGTAACGGTTGGGACACCGGTCAACTGGTCCTGGATCATCTTCAGCAACCTGAAGAGGATGATCATCTCCAACAAAACCGGATACGCTCCTCAGCTGAGCGGTTTCTGCGCAAGTCTGGAGATCCATTCTGGAGCGTTCGTCACTCTGCATCCAAGGCATGTGCTCACCAAAGAACGAGTGCAGGAGATGATCGACCGATGGGAAGCGGTTCAGGCGAGAAGAATTGAAGCGGCTGAGGCTTCAACCGCTCAAACAGCTGAATCATCGAACGTCTAAAACTGTCCTTTCTTTTGTCTTTCTCTTTTCCTTACAAAACCGGTATTCTGTTGTACCACCGGTTTCTGTACTTTAATTAATGAAATAGATTTCTCTTTCTTCCAAATCAAAAATCTACAACATTAAATGCGCCGTATCAAAGCAAATCATTCTCTTCTTGGAAACATAAATTCTCAGTATCAAAAGCATGCCTGAATTGATTTGACAATACATGTTTTTATTCTCTTGGAAAACCACAAAATTATTAATACCTAAGCATAAACGTCTACAATTTAAATCCTTGCATTAAATGCTATCATTCATTCCAGGCTATAAAAAGGAGTTCAATCCTCATCTCTCAAAACACGCCTTCAAGCATCCCTCTCTCTAAGAATTCAAAAGCTCAAGAACTCTCCTAAGCCCTCTTCATTGTTCATTACCATGTCTGCTGAATTAAGAAACACTCTTATTATCGATTTTGAGGATATCAAGGAAAGTATTTACTATGAAGGCATTTTTCAGCATGTCATAGTTTCTGGTTTGAAAGGTTTTCTTAAGGGTTCGGACACCATTCTCGAAGAGGAGGTGTACGAATTCTTTAACAACGGTCACGTTCTGGATGATGGTAGCATTCGCACCATCATTGATGGTCAATTCCTCCAGTTTTCTGAGGAGGAATTCGCCACCTTCTTCCACCTTCCTACCGAAGGTTTTTCTGACTTTCCTACGCCATTCCTGCCGGCTAAGGAAGACTTCTTCCAGATCTTCTCCTCCTCCAACACTCCGATTAAGGACTGTGGGAAGAAAGAGGATATTGCTCCTCACTACCAAGTCCTGCACGACTTGGTTCAACGGTCTATCATAGGCCGAATGCCAAACCAAAACTACAGCCGGGAGGCATTCGACATCATGATAGCCATCATCCGTAAAACCGACATCAACTGGTCATCATATCTTTTCAATAAGCTGAAGTTGCTTATGACCGGTAAGAGGGGAAAGATCAGCTACGCCCCTCAGATCACCCGGTTTCTTATGTCCAAACGTCGCAATCTCGGAACCGGTGTTCCGGTTGGACCATCCAACACCCTCACCACGATCATGATGCACAGGTGGATATCAAGGATTGGGGAACGATCACCTGAAAACACCTTTGAAAATTGGTATGTGAGGATGATGGAAGGAAACTGGTTCACCTAGGATTAAATCCCTCTGTCTCCCTACTTATACTTTCCGGTTTCTGGTCATTTTGGTGTACGACCAGAACCGCTCCTATGTATTTCTCTATTCTTGCATTAATGAAATATTAAAGCTTTCGGATTCTCGTCCTCATTCCGGTCTTTTAAACTTACATACTCAAACTTAAAGTTAACTTAACAATTTCCAGTTAACAAGATGTAACAGAAACCGGAATCTCAAGCAAAAATGAAAAATCTGAAAATCATAACCGCCCATGGTTTTACCTTTCAAAATTTACCGCCCATCAAAATCAGCCTTTACCGCCTAAAGTTACGGCAGTAACTTTTGGAGGGAAATTTAGCGCCAAAAAACTCCAAAGTGACGGTTCATCTTCAAAACTGCCTGGAACCGCCATCTATATAAACTCAAGACAGTTCATTTAACACATGCGCTTTCTCTCTCTAAAGATTTCCAGAACTTCAAAAACTCTCTCTCTCCGATCATCATCAACCTTCATCTCTTTCTCAAAAATCATCAATGGATCTAGGCAAAGCCCCGTTTCAATGGATGCTGCAAGTTGATTTTGAAGACATCGACCAGCACGCTGAAGACAAGAACAAAGCTGTTCTTCAACTCCTTCGAGATTCTGGGTTGGAGAAGTTCCTCTCTGGTCCGTTCACCCTCTACCCGGCGGCGGTGACGGAGTTCTTGGCGACGGCGACACTGTTAAAAAGAAAAGTATCGGCTACCGTCAACGGGAAGACGGTTCTTATAACTGAAGAAATTTTCGCGGAGGCTCTCGGTCTACCTAACACTGGTTCGGACCTAAAGTTCGACTTAACCGACGCAGAATCAAATGCTGCCCGGTTGGTTGTATCTCTTTCAGGTCAGGACCTGGTGCTCCACAACAGCCGGAAAATTAAGTTGAAACCGGAGTACAAATGGCTAGTGACCATCATCTCCAAATCGCTCCAAGGAAAAGGAGGTAACTTCGACAATCTTACAAAGTTTAAGCTAAGAATGTTGTTAGCCATCGTCCGCAACGATAAGGTGGACTGGGGTTACGTGCTATACGAAGAGTTCTGTCAAATGGTAATCAAGAAAGAAGGCCGGGTGCAGGCCTATGCTATGCAAATCGTGAAGATTCTTGAGTTCCTGAATGTGGAACTAGGTGAAGGCGTACCGCTTCCGATATCCAACATCCTTGACTCTGAGTCAGTGGCAGAGAAACCGGAGAAGACGATCAAGCCAAAAATCTCAAAATCAAAGTCATCCAAGGGAGCCAGCTCATCGGTTCCGGTTGAAGAAGAAAAACGACAAAAGAAACCGTCCAGAAAAGCGGTTGAGGCAGAAGCTCAACCAGAACCGAAAAGGAGGAAGAAGGTATCAGCAAAGAAGAGCTCGAAGAAACCGGCGGACTCCGAGAGAACGCTCTCCTCAGACAATCCTCCTGAAAGAACCGCAGAGGTATTCCAATCAATTCCCATTAACACCGTTGTTCCAACTCCTATTCCATCTGATTCTCCAAAGCAAACCGAATCTTCGGGGAGCGAGGAGAACAAGTCAAATTCTAAGGAGGAAGCAGAAGAAATTGTTCAATCTGCAACCTCCAAGTCCCCAAGCAAGCAAGCCGATGAAGTATTAGCCGAAGTGGGCTTGAATACGTCTGAAGCTATTCAGAATGTGGTCCAGGAGATCACTAGAGAAACCGAAGAAGACGACGTCTCTAGTCGTCGGAAGCCAGAAAATCAGGTTGAAGTGCCTGATCAACCAGAAATCCAACCGGTCGATGAGACGACCAAGTCAACAGAAACAGCACCTCCGGCTCAGGAGGAAAACATTGAAGAAAGGGAACCTTCCGGTTCCGCAGGAGACAAGGCAGCTCCAGAAGGTCCTACTCAGGCAGATAAAGGCAAGGGCATTTTGATTGAAGAACCGACTGAAACCGGAACGGGCACACTGCAGATCGACCCTCAGACTGAAGCCACAACCGGAGAAGAATACCCATATACTTTAGAGCAAGAAAATGAGTTGTTCGATGAATTCATCCAAGATATGAACAAAGGTGCAAGTGAGGCACTAGCTCCATATATGCGGTGGGTGAAGCTCCGGACAGAGACCAAATTATCTGACATGCTTCCAGGTTTCAGTGGAAACAAGCAATGGGACGCTCTCGTCCAGCTAGAAGAACAGGCACTCGAGTTGGCTAACACCCAATTGATCCAACCGGCGTTTTCCAAAGCTCCGGTACTTCTCGAAAACGTGCGGTTACAGGCAGTTGAGAATGCCTTTCAAGAAATCAAAGGAAAGGAGCTGGAACAGATTGAAATGAAGATGGCGGAGCGATTTATTGGAGTACGAGAACGGCTTGTGCAAAGCTTCGAACGCCTTGATAAGAAATGGTGGGATACCTGCAAACGCCAATTCAACAATCCCGAGCAATATCAAAGTAGGCCTTTCTTTCTAAATGGGGAAACATCTGGCACTTCTGAAAACCGAGAACAAGAAGCCTCTCAACCGGCTAAGGCTCTGGACATTGAGCAGATCAAACAAGCAGTGGTAGACACAGCTGATTCTTGCCTTGGAAACTTTAAAGCGGTAACCGAAGAAAGAATCTCAGCGGCTGAAGATAAAATGGTAAACTCTCTACAAGCTATGATGGATACAACAATGCAAACAACGGTCCAAGCCATGATCTCCGAGTCTGTCAAAACCGCAACCGCTCCTCTTTTGGACATGTTGCAAGCAATGGCAATCTAGATCGGTGATATGACCAAAGTTCAAGTCGGCTCAACCCAAACCCAAATCGAGAAGGACGCTGAAACCGCTCGGAAGCTGCAAGAAGAAGAAATTGAAAGAGAACGGGTTCAGAAGGAACTGGAGGATAAAGATCATGAACTGGCCCAAAAATGCAATGAAGAGGAGCAGGCTAACGCTCATGAATCGGCACAGGGTCAATCATCTCATTCCATGAGCACACGGAACAAAAAGAAACGAAGCGCTGTTAAAGAAGTGATAAGAAGGGCAGAATTGAAGACAGCCGAACCGGTTGGACTGAATGCGGAACCGCTTGATGAAGAAGAAGAAGAAGACTCGGAGGAACTCAACAGACGGAAGAGAAGGTCAACCGGAGAATCTACCGCAACTCCAAGCTGCAGACCCTTGACTGTTCCATCACGTCCACCGCCAAAACCAATTTGCGCCAACTTCAATCTCAGGAAGAAGGTCCCCGGTCATACAAGTGTATGGGCCGGTTTGGTAATCGATGCTGACAGACGTGCTAGAGAGCACAGAGCAAGAATAGAAGAAGCAAGGAAACGTCTGGACAAAGAACTGGAAAAAGAGCAGGACAAGGGGGGATCATCCAAGCCTTAAAACTCTACTTCCATAATTACTTTAAAACAATTATGTCTTTGATGTGTTTCAAAACTTAGTCACTCTTGCTATCTTTTGTGTTTTTCAAAACATATTGTCTACGTTTTTCAAAACATACAAGTTCATCTATCTCTCATATTTTTCAAAACATACACTTATCAGACACATGTCTTTCAAACACGTTTCTCTCAAACAAAATCTTTAAAACCGGCCATACATTACAATTTTTTGAATATTTATTCTAAATAATCAAAAAGGGAGAAATTGATAGAAAAATTAAGTAAGTTAATTTTCTTAAAACCGGCCATACATTACAATTTTTTGAATATTTATTCTAAATAATCAAAAAGGGAGAAATTGATAGAAAAATTAAGTAAGTTAATTTTCTTAAAACCGGCCACACATTACAATTTTTGAATATTTATTCTAAATAATCAAAAAGGGAGAAATTGATAGAAAAATTAAGTAGATTAATTTTGGAACCGGCCAGACAAACTAAACAGAAATTAAACTTCATGTGCAGGTACTGAACAAACCGGAACCGGAAATCGTGCATCAATAACCAGCTGCTATTACATCAAAGAAACCGGCTTCAAGTGATCAAGACAAATGATCACAGGAACCGGCTTCACTTTCTCAAGCAACCGGTTAGCAAAGAACAAAAGAATACACCTCAACCGGATCATAATGCGCAAAGACACAGAAACCGGAAAGTACAGATCAAAAGTCAGAAGATTCAAATCTCAAGAGTGACGTACTATGACGGAGGAAACGTGTCTCGAAAAGATAAAAGAAGATCGGATCCGATCAGAAGCATGGGAGGAAAGCAATGATGCCTTGGTGATCCGATGCTGACGACCGGAAGCGGATAATCAACACGTGTATCAATCTGAAAACCGGTTATGTCATCATCTGCTCAGAGTCACCTGCATGAATGCCAGGTGTTGAGGAAGTTGAAGCGTGCAAGAAATCATCCTGCAGATAGGCGTGCTAATGATCAACCAATCCGCAAGAGAGAGAAGAAAGTAGCCGTTAGCTACTTTCAGCTATAAAAGGAAGATCAAACGTCCTCATTCAATGCAGCAGTGAATACGAGAAATTGAGTAGTTGAAATTGTGAAAGTCACAAAGCATTCAATTCTAGAGAGATAAAGTTCTATATTCTAAAGTCGGTTAGCCCAAAACCGGAAATCCTTGTGTGTGATTATTGTGTTGTGTTGTATTACATCAAAGTGTGAGTTTGGTGTAACCGGCGAGCAGCGAAGTTGGGCTCGACCGGAAGTGTTATTGTAACTCTAAAGAGTTAGTGGAGATCCTTCTCACAACCTGAGAAGAAGGGGTGACGTAGGAGGGTTTGCTCCGAACATCCATAAACAAATTTCCGTGTCTTGTGTTTTTTTTTTTTTTATTTCGCTTTCATTTCCCGCTATCTTACCATAAAACCGCAAACCAATCATACTTCCAAAACCGGTCACTCACTCTCGTTAAATATCCTCTTTCTTAAAACATCATCTAAAGTCGCAAACGTTGCTTCAACCTGAAATAGACACTTCCGCCCTTGAACACCGGTTCAAGAGTCTGTGACAGGTTGTGCAGTGCTGAGAACGGTTTTAGTCTTTAACCGGACTATCACCAAGTTGTGTGTGTTGTAAGCGGCCACCCTTCTAGAAACCGGAAAACACCCCGGTCCTCCAAGGGCGTCCCCGATCCTAACACATACCGTGAAAGCTCTTTCCCGAGTGTAACCAAAAACCGAACCTCTTATAGAAATTCTAGTATAAAATACGTTTATACATGTGCCTTTTACTGATTTTTCTAAAATTATTTGGCAACTCTGTTTTAAAATAAATATTCTTTTAAATTAATTGTATTTGATTAATTTAAACCGGGTTTTAATCAAATTATTATTTAATCTCCATATTATTAAAATTTGAATAAAATTAATTATTTTAATATAATAAATTTTTAAAACTCCTATGTATTTTCAAAATCTTTTAAAATAAGATTTATTTTTATATGGTCACAAATTGAGAAATAGGACAAAATGAAAAACAAAATAGCTAGAGCAAATAAAATATTGGTGGTCAGAGTCGCCAGCAAAACAAATTAAAATAGAGAGGATGAAGATCCAAAAGTAGAGTTGCCAAAGATGAATGTATTTTCTATCGTGAGAAATGTCATTGGAATATTAATTGCCCAAAGTTGATGAAGAAAGAGAAAAATTCTGAAATGCAAATATTGCAGAAAATAAAGGTGATGCAGATTCAGAATACTCATTTCAATGTCACACACAACATCACATCCTAACGCGCGGATATTGGATTCAATCTGCACTTATTATATGACACCAATTCGAGAGTAATTCTTTGACTTTAAAAAACTAGATGTTAGAGTTTTTTTTTTAGAAATGACTTGCGTCATTAATTCAAAAGATCCGAAAAGGGTAAAAGGAGTGCAAGAGCTGAAATTGAGCTTACAACAATTTGCTCAAAGTCAACACACGATGACCATGAGGAATCCACAGTTGGCCTAAGAAATACACACAATCATGAAATCAATGTACAAAAGTGCATAAGGAATGAAACTAGCAATCAATCAACTAAAACAAGACGATAGGAGTTGATTTCCTCAAACTCAACTCTATTGTCTTTGCCATTGTTCTTTCTTTCATTCTTTCTTGTCACCCTTAGATGGTAGAGTTGTTTACGTGGAGATGCTAATACATGTAAAATAAAAAGGATAGGTTCAATCATGTTGAGAAATGATGATGGATCCACCTGAATTATTAGAGATGTTCGGTACATATCAAATATGAAAAAGAATCTCATTTCTTTAAGGGGCTTAAAGTCAAAAATCCTACACGTGAGAATGGAAAACGGAATTCTAAAATAATCTCTGGAACAATAGTGATGTTGAAAAAAATTAAGAAAAATAATAATATGTATTACTATTATGGTAGTACAGTTAATGAGACAGTAGTACATGTATCAACTTATGGGAATGGTAAAGAATTAGAGGCAACAAATCTATGACATATGCGATTGGACATGCTGGTGAGAAATCTATACAAACTCTTGTTAAGCACGGAGTGTTGAAAGGTACACAAATTTGTAAATTAGATTTTTTAAACATTGTGTTCAAGGAAAATTAAGGCGAGTAAAATTTTGCACTGTTATCCATAACACCAAGGGTATTTTAGACTATGTGCACTTAGACGTCGTCTAACTATATCAGACTTGGTCTCATTAGACTTGTCGTCTGAAGAAGTGCGTAAGAAGACGCCTTGCTTCAGCAACCATTTGAAGAAGTGTTCGCCTATCTGATCATCCGTCTGCCTGGCCTGCTTATCAAATTGTAACCGCTCAAGTGCCACGTACTCAATATTCACCAGTACGTTTTTGTACCTTCCCGTACATCACATTTCAGCGAATATTCTCTAGTACAATTCAATACGCCACGATCCAACAAATATATTCTTGTGTACTTTCCCGTACACCTAGCGTACATCCAACGGATAACTGACACGTTTCAAAGAAGAAGATTCGATCGTTGCTGAGTCTCTAGTATAAAAGGTGATCCAAGGACAACGACGAATCTCTATGAGCTCTCTGATTCTCTCGAACTCTTGAAAAGTTAGCACACATGTGAATCTCCCCAGCTTACGCGTTAATTGCTTACTTGTTTACCCTATTATCCATCTACTGTCCTTTCTGTGTGAAATCTGAAGGAATTGTGTCCTTTAATTTAATGTGCAATGACTAAACTTGAAAAGGACAAATTAACAGATATAATTTAATCCGATTATTTTAGGAGTCGTAGTGCTTTGCTAGAAGCCAACTACGATTAATGGGGTTAAACCTATAACTATTATAATCGGGTCCTATGAGGTCACACAATTAGAGTTGACCGACTAGATAAACGAGAAAGATGATTAATTATTAATACATATTAGATATTATTAATAATAAGAAATATTATTTATTTGTGAAATAAAATAATATATAATTAATACATATTAGATTTTATTAATAATAAGAAATATTATTTATTTGTGAAATAAAATAATATATAATTAATGGTTAATTATGGAGTTAAGATTGTGAAATAAAATAATATATAATTAATACATATTAGATATTATTAATAATGAAATATTATTTATTTGTGAAATAAAATAATATATAATTAATGGTTAATTATGAAATTTTATTTAATACAAAAGGATTCACTTATTTGCAAAAAAACGGAAGTGAATAGAGAGAGAATTGTTTCTCTTTTAAAACGGCTTTTGTTATATTACGGTGAGAACTCCAAGAGGAAGAAATCATCTTTTAATCTAGAAATTGGATTGCTTCCCTTTGTCTTTTTCGTCCTAGCAGTCGAAAGTATAGAGATCTAGTCGGGCTCGTGTGGACCAAGTAGAAGAGAAACACGTGGGGCTCTCGATTATTCATTACTACCAGATCTGATCCGGTTCACGCATCAAAGGTATATTTCTATAAACTATATATCATGATTTTATCAATTATGCATGATCATATGATTAGATGTTTAGATTAGATCTATAAATTATTCCGCAGCGAACATCTAATTAACCAACAGTGGTATCAGAGCGCAAGGTTGCATATATTGAAAGGAATAATAAATTAACTGTTAATTTTGATGTGGATCTATATCGATGATATAATTTTACATAGATTAAGATGTAAAACTATCTTTAAGAAAATAAAAGAAATATTTATTTTAATTGGATTATATAAATATTTGGATCAAATAAATATGATATATTTGTTTTCTAAAAGTTAGGAAATCTCACTTATTAAAGATGGCCCAGAAATACGATATGAGCATCGTTATGTTTTCTTATAACACGATCTACGTATCGTTATGTATTTTGTAATTTATTTTGATAATTAGATTATTATAAATAATTATGTAATACAAATAAGAATCATGAAGTTCAAGGATGGAGATCCATGAAGGGTGCAAGCATGGAGACCAAAGAAGTTTAGTTCTTTATATATTTTTTTTTTGCATCTTAGGGGCCATACTAGGATCACAATTTTCATTGCATTGTTTTTATTAATAATAATTTTCACTAATAAATAAAAGACAATCAAAACTTAAGTTCCTAAAGAAAATTGGGGCAATTCCTTTCCGTGTCATGACCCATGAAGTTTATGGTTTTGGTTGGATAGGTTTTGCAAAAGCGAGGGTGTCTTTCCTCAACCTTAGGCTCCTGAGGATGAATCTATACAGGGATTCATAAACCTTGATATGGTTGTACCCAACAAGAGACCAAAAGGCAAAGTTTTGGATCTTGAGGCATGGGGATGAATCCTACATTGGATGTGGATCATCAACCAAGAATTATAAGAAGTTATAATTAGTAATTGTTACTTACCTTGAACACACAAGACCTAAGGCAGTACAAAAGTACGTTGGGGATTGTCTATAATGGGATCTTAGAATCATTTTATTCATAAGGGACTATAAAAACTTGAATAAGATGTGCATTCACTTATTTTAAATTGTTCAATTATAAGTATTTTGCAAATTTCAAAACATAAATTGATTTGTATGTCATTTATATTTTGTAGAATATGTCGAACGATAATTTGAAATTCTCTCTGCGCTCAATTGTTGAGAAAAACAAGCTCAATGAAACGAACTTCCTTGATTGGGAAAGGAATTTGAGAATTATTCTCAGGTCTGAGGGACGTGAGGACGTCCTAACTACCCCTATCCCTACTGTGACCGGAACCTTATCAGATGAGGAGAAGGCAACATCAACTCGGGTGAAAACTAAAGCATTACTTGTTACTTGTCTCATGCTAGCTGCAATGGAGCCTGAATTGCAAAAAGGTTTTTGAATTCTGATGTTTATACTATCATAACTGAACTGAAAACGCTGTTTTAGGATCAGGCAAGGATAGAGCGATATGAGACTCACAAGGCTATACTTGATAGCAAGCTTGTGAAGGGAAAACCAGTGAGTCCTCATGTGATTAGCCTGACTGGGCTTTTCAAGAGGATGGAAAATCTGGGGACCCCATATGACCAAGAGTTGGCCACTGATATTGTTCTTAGATCCTTACATGATGGTTTTGCACAATTTAGAATGCAATACCATATGAATGGTCTAAAGCATGATCTGAATGAGCTCCATAACATGCTTAAAAATACTGAAGGCAATATTATTGATGACAAGAAAAAGGAAGTTCTAAATGTCAACAATGGGAAGGGGTTTAAGAAGGTGGCTAAGAAAAAGAACAATAACCAAGGGAAAGGCAAGCAAGTTGCCAAACCCAAGGGTGATGAGAAGCCAAAGATGATTGCTGATCATGATTGTTTTTACTGCAAGGCCAAGGGACACTGGAAAAGAAATTGTCCCAAGTACCTAGAAGACAAGAAGAACGGGACTGTGAGTTCCACTTCAGGTATTTATGTTATTGAGATTATGACAACCGATGTTCTCACATTAAATAATTGTCCTACTTGGGTATTAGATACTGCATGTGGTGCTCACATTATTTCATATGTGCGGGGACTTTGAAATAAAAGACAAGTGAAGAAATGAGAGATAGACATGTGCGTTGGAAATGGAGCAAGTGTTGCTGCACTTACCGTAGGAGATTTAAGTCTATCTTCACCTTCTGGTTTAATATTAGAACTGAATAATTGTTATTATGTTCCTTGCATTACTAAGAACCTTGTTTCGGTTGCTGTAATACATTCTGAAGGTTTTGAATTTAGCATTAAAAATGGAAATATTTATGTTTTTAAGAATGATATTTTCTATGCGACTGCTCCAATGAGTAATGGACTCTTTGTATTGGATCTCAAATCAGAATTGTATAACATAAATAACAAAAGACAAAAATTAAATAGTTTGAGTGAGGCCTACATATGGCATTGTCGATTGGGTCACATTAGTGAGAATCGCATGAAGAAGATCCACAAAGATGGGCTTCTAAAAGACATGGATTTTGAATCCATTGATACATGTGAATCATGTCTGATGGGCAAGATGACAAGGTCACCTTTCAAAGGAACGTTTGAAAGGGCTACTGAACTACTGGGCGTAATACATACTAATGTATGTGGTCCAATGAGCACTGAAGCTAGAGGTGGCTATAGATACTTCATCACATTTACTGATGACATGAGTAGATATGTTTATATTTACCTTATGTCACATAAATCAGAGTCCTTTGAAAAGTTCAATGAATTTCAAAACGAAGTAGAGACTCAAAGTGGCAAGAAAATAAAAGCACTTCGATCTGATCGTGGTGGTGAGTACTTGAGCCACGAATTTGATCATCATTTGAAAAACTGTGGGATAGTCACACAGTTGTCTACCCTAGGACCACCTCAGCTAAATGGTGTGTCTGAAAGGAGAAACATGATTTTGTTAGACATGGTCCGATCAATGATGAGTTTTGTTAATCTTCCGGTATCCTTCTAGGGATATGCCCTCACTACCGTTGTACTTAAACTAAATAGGACTCCGTCAAGAACTGTAAACAAAACTCCATATGAGATATGGACTGGAAAGGTTCCAAAGTTGTCTTTTCTGAAAATATGGGGATGTGAAGCTTATGTAAAGCGTTTACAAACAGCGAAGCTTACCCCAAAATCAGATAAATGCTTTTTTTATAAGGTATCCAAAAGGAAGTTTTGGATATTACTTCTACAATCCAACTTAGCAAAAGGTGTTTTTTTGCAAGGGATAGTGTCTTTTTGGAAAGAGAGTTCCTTTCCAACAAGTCAAGTGGGAGAAATATTCATCTTGAAACAGTTCAAAATGATGAAGAGCAACAAACTCAACAACAAAATAGCATGGATGATGTCGATGCAGAGATGATTACTTTTGAAGGCTCAGGGCCTCAGAACATCCAAGAACCAGAACAAGAGGATCTACAAATAGTTGTAGATCATGTTCCGGATTTAGTTGTTGAACAAGTTGAACCCACTTGTAGATCGGAAAGGCCAAGGGTACAACCAAGACGTTATGATGATTTCATCTTAAATGTAAGCCTTGATGTTCTTATGCTAGAACATAGTGAGCCTTCGACCTATAAGCAAGAAGTGATGGGTCCAGACTTCAATAAATGGCTTGACGCCATGAGGTCTGAAATGGATTTGATGTTTGAAAATCAAGTATGAGACTTGATAGATTTTCCAAATGGGGTAAAACCCATAGGAAGCAAATGGATTTTCAAACTAAAAAATGACAAGGATGGAAATGCATCTGTTTACAAGGCAAGACTAGTTGCCAAAGGTTTTAGACAAATTCATGGTATAGACTATGACGAGACATTTTCACCAGTTGTCATGATTAGATCCATTAGGATAATCCTAGCTATTGCTGCATATTATGACTATGAGAGATGGCAAATGGATGTCAAAACCGCTTTTCTAAATGTTTTTTTGGAAGAGGATGTGTACATGACACAACCTGAAGGTTTTGAAGATCCAAATCATGCTGGGAAGGTATGCAAGCTTAAGAAGTCTATTTATGGACTTAAGCAAGCATCCAGAAGTTGGAACTTTCGATTTGATGAAAAGATCAAAGAGTTTGAATTCATTAGATGCGAAGAGGATCCTTGTGTTTACAAGAAGTTTAGTGGGAGTAAGGCAGCCTTCTTAGTCTTGTATGTGGATGACATACTACTTATTGGGAATGACATTACGATGCTAGAGTCCGTAAAAGAATGGCTGAAGAAATGTTTCTCAATGAAAGACTTGGGAAAGGCTGAGTACATACTTGGAATTAAGATCTATAGAGATAGATCTAAGAGGGTTCTTGGATTAAGTCAAGGAACTTATATTGATAAGATTCTTAATAGATTCAAGATTCAAGATTCCAAGAAGGGATTTTTACCCATTCAACAAGGTGTATATCTCATCAAGACGCAGTGTCCTAAAACACATGCTGAGCTTGAGAAGATGAACAAGATCCCATATGCTTCTGCTATATGATCTATCATGTATGCCATGGTATGTACACGTCCAGATGTTGCATATTCTTTGAGCATGTGTAGTAGATACCAATCAAGTCCTGGAGAAGCACACTGGAGTGCAGCTAAGAATATCCTGAAGTACTTAAGAAGAACAAAGGATGATTTCTTAGTATATGGGGGAGATGAAAAATTGATCGTAGAAGGCTATATTGATGCAAGCTTTCAGACTGACCGAGATGGCTTTGAGTCTCAATCGGGTTATGTCTTTATCCTTAACGAAGGAGCTGTGAGCTGGAAGAGCTCCAAGCAAGGTACTATAGCAGATTCTACAGCAGAGGCTGAGTACATTACTGCTAGTGAATCAGCAAAGGAGGCCGTTTGGATGAGGAAATTCCTAGATGAACTCAGTGTTGTTCCTAGCATTTCAATGCCTATCGACATCTATTGTGACAACAATGGTGCCATAGCTCAGGCAAAGGAACCGAGTTCGAGCTCCAAATCCAGACACGTTATGAGAAAGTATCACCTTATTTGACACATCATCACTATGGGTGATATTAGGATGTGTAAGGTGCATACTGATGACAACATTGCAGATCCATTAACCAAACCTATGCCTAGACCCAAGCATGAGAGTCACACTAGGGCTAAGGGTCTTAAGCACATTGGAGAATGGCTTTGAGTTTGCTTTTGTATTACATTATGTATTTATGAGTGTTAGACACCAGTTTTATGTTTGACTTGATGATTTTATGATATATGATATTTCATCCTTATTTATATTATTTTTTTATCGATATTGAATAATATGTCCAAATAATTCATTATTAACAAATGGGATCACCTTAAGTGTTCTAGTGAATGAAACCCCATTAAGTGAAATGAAGTTTTGAATTATTAAAAGTCTATAGTTTGAAATCATCAAATGGACATAGATGATTTTATAAGTTACTATATTGTAAGCTGACTGATAGCGTCAGGTTTC
Organism: Impatiens glandulifera; assembly: GCF_907164915.1. NCBI lineage: Eukaryota > Viridiplantae > Streptophyta > Magnoliopsida > Ericales > Balsaminaceae > Impatiens > Impatiens glandulifera. Next base: position 15,882,197 of record NC_061865.1, on the reverse strand, counting down.
ATGGGCTATAAGAACATGGAGATGTCTAGTCAATTACATATATGTGTATGGATGATACATGTAAGACTGACCCACCTTAAGACTCTCCAAAAGAGATTGTAGAGTTTTAAGTTAAAACATATTTAATTAGTAGATTCCTCAGACATGAGTATGATGTGGCCTCACTTGATGATTGGTATTTCTTTAACACAGTTAAACGCTTTCCGTAAAAGGGAGTTATAAAGGCAGTAGTTGAGATTGCTAAAAATTGAGTGGGAGCCATAGTCATACAAGAATGGAGAAGTCCTCATACTTCATGTATACTGTGATACATTGAACAAGAATGGTGTCTCGACCGCTTGAAGAGCGAGAACTGAAAATGCATGGCCATGCTTGGATGGATTAATATGAATCATCCGTTTAATTGACAGTTCAAACTCAGATAAGACATTAAGAGACAAAGGTATCTTATATTGCACACTTGTTTAAGGACAAGTGGGATATTGAAGGAATTGTGTCCTTTAATTTAATGTGCAATGACTAAACTTGGATAGGACAAATTAACAGATATAATTTAATCTGATTATTTTAGGAGTCGTAGTGCTTTGCTAGAAGCCAACTACGATTAATGGGGTTAAACATATAACTATTGTTAGATAAAATAAGACCGGTTCAAGTAAACCTAACTTAAATAAACTTTCCATGCAGGAACAAGAAACCGGACCGGATAAACAAAAGAACCGGCTAAGAAAACTAGCCGGTTAAGTTACCAAACCGATCAAGAACACTTGGAACATGACCGCACAAAGAAAGGATCGGCCAAAGCTTAAAACCGGAATCATCAAACAGTCGATCAGCCACAAGGCAGAGGAATAACCGGAAGAAGTCCGGCTACATCACTCATACCAAAAGCCATTCGGCTAAGTCAAGCGGCCGACCAGTACAAGAAGACAATTCGGGTATCTATTGAGAATGAAACCAAAGGAACAGACTGAATACTTCCATATCCATGCAAGTCTGAGGAAAGACTGTAGACTGCAGAAAAAACAGTACTACCGGATCCTTCCACTTCGGGATAAGCCAGAAAGAAGATCTTCCAAGTACAGACAACTGTCCAACAGACAGTGTCTACACTGAGTAAAAGACAAACCCAACAGGTTTGTCTTACAAACCGGAAGAACAGACCGCCAGGTCTGAGACAGAATACCAGGTCTGAGGGAACGACCGCAGGTCTGAATCTCTGAAACACTGAATCACTGCACCTCTGTTCAGCCAATCGGATTCAAGGCAGTGAAATATGACCGTTGGCATATTTCACCTATAAAAGGGGCAGTTGAAGAAGAGTAAATGCGGGACACTCAGTGAGACAAGTGAAGCGCTAAGAGCATTTACTACAAGTGATAAGATTGTGTTATTCTAAGAAAGCCTAAGTGCTAAAGTTAAAGTGTGTTTTACAATTTCGGTGTAAATTGCAAGAGTATTATCGAGCAGGAATTAAGTCTCGATCGGATTGTACTTGTATTCCTTAGTGAATATCCTTCTCGCGGTTTCGAGAGGAAGGGGTGACGTAGGAGTTTTATCTCCGAACATCCATAAAATCTGTCTTGTTATTTACTTTCTGTCGGCTTCATTATCTAACCGATTAACTTAACCACACCGCTCTAAACCGACTCTATAATAACCATACCGAATTTCCAGATTACCGAAACCGACCCACCATTTTCAAATCTCCATCATCCGAAACCGGCCTTGTCTATCAAACAAGTATGCTGCTTCAACCTGAAAGCAAACCTCTTCCGCGCTTGAACCTAGTTCAAGGGTTTGTGACAGGTTGTGTAGTATTGAAACCCCGGTGTTAATCTCTAACCAGATTAACCACCACCCTTCGAGTGAGAACCGCTAACCGGTCCAACCCCCGGTCCTCCAGCGGCTACCTAGATCCTAACAATTGGTATCAGAGCAGTTAGTTTCAATACTCAAGTAAGCATGTATCAGGATAGGCCTCCAATGCTAGAAGGTGATGACTTTGCCAACTGGAAGGCACGCATGCACCTGCACCTAGTCACATTGGATGATGAAATGGAGTCAATTCTGACCGAAGGACCAATATTCATTGATAAGGACAGAAAGGAATGGACGGCTGAAGATAGGAGAAGAAACAACCTGGATAATCATGCTAGAAACCGGATCTCCAACAGTGTGGACAGAAACACATACTGCAAGATCAGAGACTGCCAAACCGCGAAGGAGACATGGAACACGGTTATCCAGATCTTTGAGGGAAATGAAAGAACAAAGGAGAACAAGATAATGGTGGCCACACAGAAGTTTGAGAGCATCAAGATGAAACCAGGAGAAACTATGAAGGAATACAGTGACTGGTTCACTGGTGTGTTAGATGAGTTAGCAACTCTGGGCAAGAAGTATGACAACAAAGAGGTAATCATGAAGGCTTTGAGATCTCTTCCAAGTGCTTGGGACATAAAAACAATGGTAATGAGGGAATCAAAGAGCCTACGTAAGATGAAACTATACGATGTATTCGAAGATCTTAAGGCATATGAGTTCGAAATGAGATCTAGGACTGTAGAAGAAGTCTCGGCCTCGACATCAACCAGAGCACTAATCACATCTACGGAACCGGTTGCACTTGTACCTGCACCTGCACCGGCCCCTGCACCTGTACCAATCAGAACCGCCGAGCAGTTTACCGAGGATGCCATGGCAATGCTTGCACAGAAGTTCGGGAGGTTCATGAAAAGAAACCAACCGACAAACAACTACTATGGTGATAAATCCAATGTAAGATGTTATAACTGTAACTGCTTGGGACATTTTAAGTGGGAATGCAGGAAACCGAGGAGGGATACCCAGAAACCGGATTATCAAAATGACCGAAACAATTATCAACAAACCGGTGAAGGAAGTGAGGTACCGAAAGTACTGATAGCCGACGATGGAGGAAGTCTATGGGCTCACAGTGACAGTGATGATGAACTCACGTGTCTCATGGCAAATGAGAAACAAGTATTTGACTCTCCTTGTGAAGAATTCACTAAAGATGAATTATACAATGCATTGAATGACATGGTAGAAGAATATAAGAACCTACTAACCATGCTACCTAAGCACCTCAACATTAGAACCGATCCCATAGTACCCACTCCGACAGAACCAGAGGTACTTATTATAACCGAACCGGAGGTCATACAACCTGATGATACCCACACCTTAGAAACCGAATTAGATTCTAAGACCGAACAATCCAGTGAACCAACTAGAGAATTAAACGAAGAAGAAAATGCCCGATTTCAATATAAGATGGCCGCCTATAAGAGATCTAGCGATATAGTAAAGAACATGAATAGACACTACAGGCATCCTCGTTGTAAGCGTGGCCTAGGATACACAGAAAATAGCTCCAAAGACCGAAAACCCATAGAGAAAGCAAGGCTTACAAGAGGAAACCTTACCTTCATAAAATTTCTTAAAAGCTCCTGGACCGCTGAAAAAGAGGAGACCGCATACTATAGGGAAGAAAAGCTAAAATACGACTATGTTGGTCCAACCGAATCATGGCTTGGCCCTGTGAAAAGAAAAGCCGAAATCCTCAGACATAAGAAAGCCTTTCCTGAACCACGTAGGTCAAACCATAGATCACCGAACCGAAGACCATCACCGTTCAAGACCTTTGTAGAAAAACCAAGATACACGAGACCAAGTGCCAAAAGGACAGTTAAAACCCTAGCAAAGAAGACCGTCCGGTTTATCAAGGTTTGGATACCTAAGGGACTAATCGCATGTGGACCCAAGTAAATGTGGGTACCAAATAGTTGTAAATATGTACATTTTGCAGGACCCAAAGAAACGACTAGGAAGCTCTGAATGGTTCTTGGACAGTGGATGCTCCAGGCACATGACCGGAAACAGCAATATGTTAACTTACATCAGAGCTGCAACCGGTGCTCTAATCACCTTCGGTGACAACTCAAAAGGTAAAACTGTGGGCAAGGGTAAGATTGTCCATGGTAACCTAACTATTGATAATGTACTTTTAGTTGAAAACCTACGTTTTAACCTGCTTAGCATTAGTCAGATGTGTGATGCTGGATATACTGTAGAATTTCTTAAACATGCATGCTTAGTTAAGAACTCTCAAGGTATCGTACTGCTAACCGGAAATAGGATAGGTAACATTTACAAAGTAGACTGGAAAACTAGAGTAGAATATCCTATATGCATGATAGCTAAGACTGATCAAACCTGGCTGTGGCATAAGAGACTAAACCATCTAAACATGAAAACTTTAAACTACATTCGTGGTAAAAAGTTAGTTGAAGGCATTCCCGATATAGTTTTTAACCAGGATAAGGTTTGCTCAGCATGTCAAATGGGTAAACAGACTAGGTCATCTTTTAAGAGTAAAGGAAACATTCAATCTAGCCGATGCTTAGACCTTCTTCACATGGATTTATTTGGACCAATTCAGGTTGTTAGCTTAGGAGGCATGCTTTACACCATGGTAGTTATTGATGATTATTCTAGATTTACATGGGTAATATTTCTACCATCTAAACGTGAAACCGTATCAAACCTGATTACACTCCTTAAGCGCCTGCAAAATAAAAAATCAACTCGCATTAATAGCATTCGAAGTGATCGAGGTACCGAATTTACCAATAGTACATTAACTGCATATCTTGATGAATCCGGCATTAGACACGAGTTGTCTAGTGCTAGGACTCCTCAACAAAATGGCCTGGCCGAGAGAAGAAACCGGACTCTCAAGGAAGCCGCACGGTCCATGATAGCCGATTCCGGGATTGCTCAGAAATTTTGGGCTGAGGCTATCAACACTGCATGTTATACACAAAACCGGTCTCTAATAAACAAATTTCACAACAAAACACCGTATGAGGTTTATTTTAACAGGGTTCCCAAACTTAAGTACCTCAGGATTTTCGGTTGTAAGTGTTATATACACATAAATGGTAAGACCCAACTCACTACTTTTGATGCAAAAACCGATACCGGCATCATGCTAGGATATTCAGCAGTAAGTAAAGCATATAGAGTATATAATAATAGAACTGCAACCATGGAGGAAACAATTCACGTTGTTTTCGATGAATCGGTTGAAAGCAATACTGCTTCATGCTTTGATCTACACAACAGATTGGAAAATAACGATATTCATTCTGATAGTGAAGATGAGACTCCGGTCTTCAGGCGGTTTGTCCATGACCAAATGGGTAATATTGAAACCCAGCCGGATCAAGCTGTTCCACAACAGGAAGCTGGCACTTCGGTCCAATCCGAGGGAGTCGGTCGGTCTGACAATCTCGTTCAGCCTACCGACATGTCTAGCCTTGATCAAGTAAACGGTAATTTGGTAGACACTCCTGAACTGAATCTCAGAAGAAACAGTAAACATCCTCCTGAGCAAATTATAGGTGACCCTTCAGAACCTGTTCGAACTAGGGGTCAACTTCTGGAAGGATATTTTAATTCCGCTTTCATATCCCAGATTGAACCGAAAAGAATAGATGAAGCATTGTCAGATCCGGATTGGATCTTGGGAATGCAAGAAGAGCTAAACCAGTTCGAGAGTAGTAAAGTCTGGTACCTAGTTCCCAGACCGAAAGATCAATCGGTCATAGGAACAAGATGGGTATTTAGAAACAAACTCAATGAGGACGGTTTGGTCACGAGGAACAAAGCCAGATTAGTGGCTCAAGGCTACAAACAGGAAGAAGGCATTGATTTTGAAGAGTCATTTGCCCCTGTAGCTAGGATTGAAGCCATTAGGATTTTCTAGTTTTTGCGGCTTTCAAAAACTTTAAGGTTTTTCAAATGGATGTTAAAAGTGCATTTCTGAACGGTGACCTACGTGAAGAAGTGTACGTTGAACAACCACCCGGTTTCAAAAGCGCTGCATTTCCAAACCATGTATACCGGCTAAATAAAGCTTTATACGGTCTAAAGCAAGCACCTAGAGCCTGGTATGATACACTAACCGCATTCCTATTAAAACATGACTTCACCATCGGTTCGGTGGATAAAACTTTGTTTAAATTTGAAAAGAAGAAACATATCCTACTTGTTCAGATCTATGTAGATGATATTATTTTTGGCTCAACCGACCCTAAGTTATGTGATAAGTTTTCAAAAATGATGACTGACAAGTTTGAAATGAGTATGATGGGAGAATTAAGTTTCTTCCTAGGTCTTCAGGTTAAACAACTCAAAGAAGGAACATTCATCAGCCAACCTAAATACACCAAGGAGCTGCTAAAGAAGTTCGGGATGGACACTTGTTCCTCGGCGGCTACTCCAATGAGTTCATCAATTAAACTAGACAGGGATGATGAGGGCCAATCGGTAGACCAGATTGCATACCGGGGCATGATCGGTTCCCTACTGTACCTGACAGCGAGTAGACCGGACATCCTGTTTGCAGTTGGTGTGTGTGGGAGATTCCAAGCAAATCCAAAGCAATCTCACTACACAGCCGCAAAGAGGATATTGAAGTATCTAAAGGGCACACCTGACGTCGGTCTGTGGTACCCAAAGGACTCATCCTTTAATCTAACAAGCTACTCAGATGCAGACTATGCAGGGTGTAAGATTGACAGGAAAAGCACAAGCGGTACATGCCAATTCCTAGGTGACCGACTGGTGTCATGGCACAGCAAGAAACAGACATCGGTGGCCACATCAACCGCGGAGGCTGAATACTTAGCGGCCGGAAGTTGTTGTTCTCAACTCCTCTGAATTCAACAACAGCTGAAGGACTTCGGTATTATAGCCGAAGAGTCCCCGATCTTCTGTGACAACACGAGTGCCATTGCAATCACCTATAACCCGGTTCTCCACTCCAGAACCAAGCATATCGACATAAGGCATCACTTCATCCGGGAGCATGTCACGCTGAAGCATATCCGGCTGGAATACGTATCGACCGATCAACAAGTAGCAGATATCTTCACAAAGCCGCTACAGGAAGCTAAGTTCTCTCAATTTAGACTTACTCTCGGCTTAACCGACATTAGCCAAATCCTTCCAAAGGATACTTAAAGGGAAACCGGTTCAGACAGACAAAACCGGTAATTCTTCCTAAACTGTTGAACTTCGAATCTTCAGGGTGTCTGTGGAAGAACCGCCCAGTTTATCAGATAGAGTAAACCGACCGGCTACTTGGTGCATGCACCAAATAACCGCATTGGGATGAACAACTGATACCTGACCGGTTCGGAAGCAGACTATCCTAGATTATTTGAATTTCAAACATAAGAGGAATAATCATCAGGGTTTAAGGATATCTGTTCTGAAACATTACCCTCTCAAAGTAAAACAGGTCGCGCCTAAAAAGACGTGAAGATCTTTTGATATCTTTCACAGTCCAGGCCTATGACCGACAACCTAGTCTGAAAAACCTGCCTATTTCATGCAATATCTTATACCCTGCGGTCAATAGACATTATCTCATTCAATACTTGGACAATAGGATAGTCTTCAAACTAGTATTTAAGGGAAACACACATTCACTAAAACATTCACAAGACAAAACACATCCTCTCACTAAGGCAACCCAACCATGTCTCAGTTCCCAAACATTCTTCAAGTTGATTTTGAATCTTACTCTAGTACCGAGCACTATGAAGTGTATAGGATGATTAAGGCTCTGGAAGATACTGGCCTTCAGTATTTTCTGGACGATAAGCAAACTATCTACCCTGAATCCATTCTGGAGTTTTTCTATAATGCCAGAGTATTCAGGGGTACCCCTCATTTTGATACCCACATTCAATCCAAGGTTGGGGGTATTATCTTCGATTTCACCGAGCAGAACTTCGCTCGGTGCTTCAGTCTACCCAAGCAAGGGCTCACAGACCTCAACCCACCGGCCGACATTAAAGCTGAGGTTTCCCTCTCTCTTGCCCGGTCGGATGAGCCTGTTGATGATCATGGCTCTAAGTCACACCTGAGGGCTGAATATCAGCTCCTCAACGATGTGATAGGTAGGGGCATCTTTGGAAGGGATGTTACCAACACCTACTGTGTCGCGACCTTCAACATGATGGCGGCCATTGTCACCAGCACGCCGGTCAACTAGTCTCGGGTGCTATTCGACGTTCTCATCTGGATGGTCGGCATCCGGTCGGTCGGGCTCGTTCCCCAAATAAGCAGCCTTCTCGTGGAAGTTGGTGTCCCAACATGTCCTGGCGAGGGTTTGAATCAAGCCCAGGTGCTAACCAGAGAGATAACCGATTCATTCTATGATCGGTTTGAGAGAGCCTGGAGGAGGAGGAACTTCAATCGCCCCCGTGAAGCCCCTTCCCGCGCACATTAAGTCACTCCTTCTTGCACCCGGTCGTTTTGCAGTATGTACCGGGTGTATCTTTATCCAACTCATGTTTGATCGTTTCGGCTTCATCCGTGTTCCCTTCGGTTTCAGTTATGTTTCGTTTGATTTCATGTTCCCCCTCATTGTTATTCATGCCATTTCGGCATTGTTCTATGTTATTTTCGGTCTCATCTAATTAATCTCGGTTATGTTTAAGTGCATTCCTAATTAATGAGATAATTCCCAACCACCTGAACATTTAATATCTAACTAACCTGGTTACTTCCCAACTAACAACTACCTCGGGCCTCGCAATCTGCCGCGTCCCCATGCACCTTGGAAAGGTAAAGATTCTTTTCCTTAATAAAACAAAACTGATAATCAATGCTTAGATCTTTCCTCCAAAAACCAATCCTATATAAGGAGCCATCCTCTAATCGAATTTCCACATTCGAAAGCATCAAAATACTTCTGAAATCCTTTAAATCCCATCTCTCTCCACATCGAAATCATGCCGAGCCGAACTTTGGGTAACTTCTTAAGCATTGACTTCAACTCTTGCATGGAAGACGGAAGTCCTGAACAAAAGTTAATGTTCCACTCTCTCACTGAAACCGGTCTTCAACCTTTTCTTGAAGAAGCCGGTCAAATCCTCCTAGACGATGTCAAGGCCTTCTTTCGAAGCGTCTGCATCAGGGGAAAATATATCGTCTCTACTGTCAGAGACCACACATTCTGGATCGATGAAGCTGAATTTGCTTCACTATTCGGTCTACCTACTGAAGGGTTCTCTGACTTTCCGACCATAGAGGACCTTGCGGGATTTGAACTCGCCCAATACCTATCGGCCACCCCCTCTCCGGTGGAACACTATGGGCCGAAAACCCAACTTGCCAGTCACGGTCAACTACTTCTCGAAATCGTGACTCGTTCGATTCTGTGTCAATCGCCGAATCAACGGTATTCTAGAAATACCTACAACATTATGACCCACATCCTTTGCGAATCGGCCATCAACTGGTCAATGGTCATTTTCGAAAACCTCAAGAATATGGTACTGACTAAGAGAGGTCTCGGGTATGCACCGCATATCAACAAGCTGATTCTTAGGTACCGGCCAGAGTTCGGACCAGGCACACCGGCCTCTTCCTCAAACATCCTAGACAAGGATTCGGCAATAGACCGAATTTCTAGAATGCCTTTTTCATAGGCTGTACTTTCCATTATCTATGTATGCCTATCTCAATACCGAATTTTCTGTCGGTTTTCTTTCTACAATATTTCTTGAATTCAATATCATTTCAGTTTAAATGACCGTGCTCTTTGAACATTTATCTAAGTAACCGGTTAACATCTTCAAACCACGTTCTTATTCGGTTACTTAAAATTGCTCAAAATAAATTGCAAACACTCTGATCACCCAAAATAACCGGTTAGACTTAGAAACCGTACCATCAATCGGTTTCAAAAAGAAGAGTGCGTCATCAATGGCATAAGCAAAAAACTTTGGAGGGAAATCTCCCGCCCAAAACTGCCGCCCACCCTTTGGTTTACCGCCCATAGTTTGGCGCCTAATCCGTTCCCGCCAATGGTTTGCCGCTCATTTGCTTTGGAGGGAAAGTTCCCGCCCAATATTGATGGGACGGTTGGGCTTCCAAACCGCATCTATAAAAGGGCCTCTCGGTCATTTTACTTCATTCTCACGCGAATCTGCTTTCTCTCTCTAAGCTATCTAACTCTCTGAAGCGGTTATCTCTCAAGGGAAATTCTCTCTCAAACTCTAGGATGGGGCGTGATTCGGCTTTGTTCAGACAACTATCTCAAGTGGATTTCGAGGAAATCCGGTGGAAAGGCACGCCCGAGGCAAAGGAGGTTATTGACCGGGTGGTCAAGACCGGTCTGGAATTTTTCCTCGGCGGTCCTCATGTGATATACAAAGATGCGGTCGAAGAATTCTTCAAAACCGCTACCGTCTCCAACGACAAAATCACCGCGACTGTATGCGGTTCTGAAATAGAGCTCACTGAGGCATCGGTGGCAGAGAGTCTGCGTCTTCCGACAACCGGCCAGGATGCAACGGCAGACATAGAGCAGGAAACCTTTGAGGCGGCTTGCCAAATTCTATCGGCAACGAAGGAGCCGATCAAAGTATCCGGCAGCAAACAAATGTTGAAGCCGGAGTATATCCCCATATGCGACATCTTCGCAAGAGCGATTCTGGCAAGGGGAGGAAACTTCAGCAACCTCACAAGAGACAAAATCAAGATGCTGATCGGCCTGCTAGAAGGAAGAAAGGTCAACTGGGCAAAGGCCGTGTTCAGCAACCTTATGGATATGGTAAAACCGGATTCGAACCGGTCGTGGGGATACGCCGTTCCCCTAGGTAAGATTTTCCTTTACTTCAATATCGACATCAGTCCCGGCGTCGTGGTCGCAGAACGATGCCTCATCAGATCAAAGCAATTCCTTGAAAGGAAGCAGCCGGCCCCCGGTTCCACAGGTGGCCGAAAGAAGAAAGCCGACAAGAAAGCTGCCCCGGCCAAAGCAAAGGCCGAACGAAAAGAAAAAGGGAAAGCAACTTCTTCGGAACCACCGCAGCAAACCGAGGATGAGGAGTCGGCTCCCCTCTATGAGAAAACCGACACGGAGAAGACCGAGGATGACAGATCGGTCAGCGAGCATTCGGCCCAGAGCCTCGATAATACCAGCCCTGACGCCAATCCTGAGACCACCGAGGGTGGTGAAAAGGACGGTGAGGAAGGAGACAAAGAAGCCGATGATGAAGGCGGCAACAATAATGAGGAGACCGAAGAAGCGGAGGCCGATAGGGTAACCCGAAAACTCCTTGAAGGCACCAAGAGGCGAGCCGGGTCGATTGAAGAACTATACCTGGAGTGGCACGAGCACCGGTTTGGTACACCGTATAGAGAAATCCTACCGGGCCACACATACGAGGAGTGCATGCAAAGATTGGAGGAGGTAGAAGACTTAATGATGAATCTCACAAACTCCAATACAATTCAAGAGGTACAACACCGAACTTTTCTCTTGATACCGAAGGTCCAACTACGGAAGCTAACCGCACGCATCCGGAAAATTACGGAGGAGTTCAATGCGGTAGGACTAGAAGACACTTTAACACTGCGAGTGTTAGAAAGGCTTGAAAAAGCCAAAGGGAACCTCATTCAAGAAATCGACCGGCTGGAAGCAATTTGCAACCAAAGAAAAGTACCGGTCTATACTGCTCCCCAGATCGAGAGGATTCCGGTTAACTGTCCAACACCTCCAAGGGAGATTGCGGCATCGAAAGAATCCGATGAAAGAGCCGACCCCAACCTCACCGGGCAATCTCCTCCTCCACAACCGGAAGTCCCCGCTTCAGACTTCACGAAAGAATGGGTTGAGGACCGTCTTCAAAAGCTTGAAGCCTCCTCATCAGAACTGATTGATAACCGCATTCAAGAGTTTGAAGACTCCGCGGTTCAGCCGTTCAAGGATAGATCCAACAGAATATTTGATTCGGCCCTCAAGTTCACCGACGTCACAAGATGTCTTCTGGAAAGAAATCAGGAACGGTTCTCAAAAATCGGCGAAGATCTGCGGGAAGAGACGGTTCAGCGCAGTAAATGTGTTCAGCGAACTGCAATTCTGGAGGACTTGACCTCCGATTTAAAGAAAGACTTCGATCGGCTTGAAAGAGAAACCGATCAACGGTTGACATCGATGGAGGATGACCTGGTTGACACAACACTTAAACGGGTCTCCGAACTCGAGAAGACAAATGTGGGTCTGGTGGCTGAACTAAAGGCGCTTTCCGAACAGGTTGCCGAATTGCTAAGGGTGAAGGTGAACGCGGACGCCGCGGCTGTAGCGGTTGATGCTTAAGTGGCTAAAAGGGTCCAGGATGCGCTGGATGCCGAAGCAGGCACCGCATCCATCTCGGCTTACCGAAAAGGAAGAGGAGGCCGCGCGGATTAAAAGGGTAGAGGCCATCTTCCCAGGACTTACAAAGAAAGCAGCCGCTCAAGCTGCGGAGGATGCCGAGCGGTTGGAAAGGCAAAAACAGAAGCTGGAAGAATTCGCCGCCGAAAACAAGAAGAAGAAGGCGGCCGCCTCCGCCTCAGCGTCGAAAAAGCGGAAGAGGGAGGCTCCTAAGAAGGAGGCCCCTAAGAAGGTTCAAATTGCTGAGCTGCTCAATGAAGTCACGGAAACGGCAGTCACAAGTGCAGCGCAGCAGGCCGACCAAGTCGAAGAGGAAGTCGTAGAGCAACTGCAGTCGCGGTCTACAAGACCGCGAGTCTCCGCACCGACCAGTCGACCGCCACCGGAGAAGAAAAAGCGGATCATATATGACTTCTCGGACTTTGAATAGGGACTATCCTTCCTTTATTATTGCCTTAGTCTTTTATATATATTTTGTCTCTTTCAGTTATCTATATATATAAAGTTATTTTTGAAACCGGCCATCTCTTGCATTTCTACATAGTTTTGATAATTTTAAATAAAATAATCAAAAAGGGAGAAATTGTTAAGATAAAAAGATAAAGACTCTTTCAAAATTTTTCTCTTCCAAAATTTTTCTCAAAATTTTTCGAAAAATTCTCCTAAGTCAGTTTCAAAAATCCGGTCAAACAAAACAACCGGCCTACGGTTGCAAACTTACATAGTTTTGATAATTTTAAATAAAATAATCAAAAAGGGAGAAATTGTTAGATAAAATCAGACCGGTTCAAGTAAACCTAACTTAAATAAACTTTCCATGCAGGAACAAAGAACCGGACCGGATAAACAAAAGAACCGGCTAAGAAAACTAGCTGGTTAAGCTACCAAACCGATCAAGAACACTTGGAACATGACCGCACAAAGAAAGGATCGGCCAAAGCTTAAAACCGGAATCATCAAACAGTCGATCAGCCACAAGGCAGAGGAATAACCGGAAGAAGTCCGGCTACATCACTCATACCAAAAGCCATTCGGCTAAGTCAAGCGGCCGACCAGTACAAGAAGACAATTCGGGTATCTGTTGAGAATGATACCAAAGGAACAGACTAAACACTTCCATATCTATGCAAGTCTGAGGAAAGACTGTAGACTGCAGAAAACAGTACTACCGGATCCTTCCACTTCGGGATAAGCCAGAAAGAAGATCTTCCAAGTACAGACAACTGTCCAACAGACAGTGTCTACACTGAGTAAAAGACAAACCCAGCAGGTTTGTCTTACAAACCGGAAGAACAGACCGCCAGGTCTGAGACAGAATACCAGGTCTGAGGGAACGACCGCAGGTCTGAATCTCTGAAACACTGAATCATTGCACCTCTGTTCAGCCAATCGGATTCAAGGCAGTGAAATATGACCGTTGGCATATTTCACCTATAAAAGGGGCAGTTGAAGAAGAGTAAATGCGGGACACTCAGTGAGACAAGTGAAGCGCTAAGAGCATTTACTACAAGTGATAAGATTGTGTTATTCTAAGAAAGCCTAAGTACTAAAGTTAAAGTGTGTTTTACAATTTCGGTGTAAATTGCAAGAGTATTATCGAGCAGGAATTAAGTCTCGATCGGATTGTACTTGTATTCCTTAGTGAATATCCTTCTCGTGGTTTCGAGAGGAAGGTGTGACGTAGGAGTTTTATCTCCGAACATCCATAAAATCTATCTTGTTATTTACTTTCTGCCGGCTTCATTATCTAACCGATTAACTTAACCACACCGCTCTAAACCGACTCTATACTAACCATACCGAATTTCCAGATTACCGAAACCGACCCACCATTTTCAAATCTCCATCATCCGAAACCGGCCTTGTCTATCAAACAAGTGTGCTGCTTCAACCTGAAAGCAAACCTCTTCCGCGCTTGAACCTAGTTCAAGGGTTTGTGACAGGTTGTGTAGTATTGAAACCCCGGTGTTAATCTCTAACCGGATTAACCACCACCCTTCGAGTGAGAACCGCTAACCGGTCCAACCCCCGGTCCTCCAGCGGCTACCTAGATCCTAACAACTATTATAATCGGGTCCTATGAGGTCACACACTTAGAGTTGACCGACTAGATAAACGAGAAAGATGGTAATTATTAATACATATTAGATATTATTAATAATAAGAAATATTATTTATTTGTGAAATAAAATAATATATAATTAATACATATTAGATATTATTAATAATAAGAAATATTATTTATTTGTGAAATAAAATAATATATAATTAATGGTTAATTATGGAATTTTATTTAATACAAAAGAATTCACTTATTTACAAAAAAACGGAATTGATAGAGAGAGAATTGTTCCTCTTTTAAAACGGCTTTTGCTATATTACGGTGAGAACTCCAAGAGGAAGAAATCATCTTTTAATCTAGCAATTGGATTGCTTCCCCTTTGTCTTTTTCGTCCTAGCAGTCGAAAGTAAAGAGATCTAGTCGGGCTCGTGTGGACCAAGTAGAGGAGCAACACGTGGGACTCTCGATTATTCATTACTACCATATCTGATCTGGTTCACGCATCAAAGGTATATTTCTATAAACTATATATCATGATTCTATCAATTATGCATGATCATATGATTAGATGTTTAGATTAGATATATAAATTATTCCGCTGCGAACATCTAATTAACCAACAAATCTCAGTATTGTAAGTTGAACAGAGGTTGTTTTTTTCAACAGAGAGTTAACTAGGAGTTTAAAAATAGGCGGTTGTTAAGTCTTGTGTTTTCTGACCGAATTTGTGTAGTGTTCTATACCAATCAAAGTCTTCTAGTGAATATCCTTCTAGAAAC
Source organism: Impatiens glandulifera (assembly GCF_907164915.1). Classification (NCBI taxonomy): domain Eukaryota; kingdom Viridiplantae; phylum Streptophyta; class Magnoliopsida; order Ericales; family Balsaminaceae; genus Impatiens; species Impatiens glandulifera. The sequence continues at coordinate 15,867,088 of NC_061865.1, read as the reverse complement.
AGAAGAATGAGTAACGTAGGAGTTTTTATCTCTGAATATCCATAAAAACTCTTTGTGTTATTTCCTTTCCGCTCTTTGCATTCATTAGTCTGACGCTTCAAATCCAACAAGCAGTTCCGCCCTTGAATTCGTTCAAGAGCTTGCAAAAATTTGCGAAGAATAGGAACAGATTTTACCTCATAGGGTTAACATCGAAATGTAAGTTAAAAGTTGCCAACTATATTCAGACCCCCGTCTCTATAGTTGACACCGATCCTAATAAGGAAAATTAAGGCGAGTAAAATTTTTCACTATTATCCATAACACCAAGGATATTTTGGACTATGTGTACTTAGATGTCTGGTGACCTTCCAAGACCCCATCTCTTGGAGGTAGACTATATGTTGTTACTTTTGTTGATGATTTTTTCAAAAGAGTACAGATGTTTACTATGAAGAACAAAGATAAAGTATTTGAGATTTTTTTTAAGTGGAAAACTTGAGTTGAAAACGAGACAAGAAGAAAGATCAGAATTTTATGAATTGATAACGGTGGAGAATATAAGAATAATCCATTCTAAAAATTATGCCAAGAGTGTGGCATAGTTCGACACTTCATAGTTAGAAAAATACCACATCAAAATGGAGTATCGGAACATATAAACAGGAAATTGGCTGAGAAAATTCGTTGTATGTTGTCTAATGATGGGTGAGACGGGAAATTTGGGGCAAAAGTTGTGGCATACCCTCAACATTTGGTAAATCGCCTACCATCATCTACACTTGGTGGAAAGACTCCATTAGATGTATAGTCTGGAAAATTTGCAACTAATTATGATTCTTTGCATATTTTGGGTTCTACAACATATTATAACGTAGTTGAATCAAAGTTAGATCCACGAGCAAAGAAAGCTTTATTTATGGGATTTACTAATAGAGTTAAAGGATATCACCTCTGGTGTTTGGATGTAAAGAAAAATCATTATCAATAGAGATGCTACTTTTGACAATTATTCAATCTTGAATAAGGTAACACTAGACAATATTGATTGTACTCCGCAACAGGTGAAGTTTGAGCAGATAAAGATAAGCCCAACTATAAATTACTCTCCGACGATATACGAAAAGTCAAATGTGGAAGAGGTTCCGACCCAAGAAACATCACAACAACGTGAATCAACTATTGTGAACAGACCAAGACAAACATTTGGAAGTGAGAGAGAATGGTGATAAACCCATTTTGGGTTTGGGTATAATGGAGGGTTGGAGTTGAAAAATTCATTTTAGGTTTAGGTATGGGGGACAATTGGAGATAATCTTAATCAATGACTAAGCAGCAAAATAAACAGTCCAAGTATGGATGGCAACGGGTACCCTACCCGTTGGGTAGTGAAGTACCAATCCCCGTAACCGATTTTCATTTTACTATACAACCCCGACCCCGAACTGGCAGGTATCTCTATGTCTACCTCATCCCCGATTCGTCGGGTATCCGATCCCCGACGGGTACTCCATTACCCGATTAAAATATAAATTTTATATTTTACTAAAATCAATTTAAAACAAATATTAAAAAATAACTAAACAATAAATAAATTTGAATAAGTAATATTGAAATATAAATAAAAAATAGAAGCGTTATTTATGTTATATATGTCGAAGAAATAAAAACTTTGTTATTACTATAATTGAAAAATAAAATATAGAGAAAATGTTGAAAAATATTTAAAGATAAAAGATGAAGAATTGATAAAGAGAGAATTTTTTATAGTTGAAGAATATATGAAAACAAAAGAGTGATTAAAGAGAAATAACTTTTTTATAATAAAAAAAGAAATGTAGAAAATTGTAAAGTGTGGGAAATAATGAAGTGTGGGTAGGAGTATAGTGTGTAGGGGTGTAAACGAGTCGAGTTGAGCCGAGTATCATACTACTCGAACTCGACTCGAATGACATTATAAATACTCGAACTCGATATAGTATCAAAATTTATACTCGAACTAGGCTCGATTACAATCCGAGCTACTTGAGCTCGAAAACTCAAAAATTAAATTTTATTAATTAAAATTATATTTAGCACTAAATAATATCTCTCAAACATAATATAATATATATTTCACAAACTACTCATATATAATCACAACATTATTTAAAAATACGAAATATAAATATCATCACATAATTTACAAATAATCATTCAATCACAAATATCTCATTTAGAAATTACAAACTAAATTAAATATTTTTTAAAAAAAATTATCACTAATATTACAAGTTTGGCAATATGATGCACTAGTCATATAATGATCTTCAAATTCTACAATATTCAAAATATGAAATAGAGAATAATGAACAAGCTACTTGTTAATAGTACAATCTAAAAAATATATGTTTTAAAGTCTTTTAATGGAGAAAAAATCTGAAAGTTGACTAATGATGAAGGAGAAGAAAGAGAGGGATTTAACCGTTTCAAAATAGAAGGAGAAAAGAAAAAAGGGTCAACCATTTAGAAATGGAATGAGAAGAAAGAGAGAGACGAGTTTGACTGTTTGTGTTTGAGAAGAGTAATGATAGGGGAGCAAAAGATTTGCAGAATTGATGTGGAAGACATGATTACTCAACATTTAAAATTTTATTTATTTCTCTCATGTTCATTAATAATTTCTCTCTCTTCTCTTTATTAATCATTTATTTTTATCTCTTTAATCTTCATTAATAGTTTATTTATATTATTAATTTGTAAATATATGTTTATATATTTTATTAAATTTAAAATAATAATAGAGACAATAATAAATTAAATAAAAAATAACCAAATATATATTATATTCTGATAAATATATATTTAAGAAAATAAAAAATTAAATATAAAAATTCTTAATTTTTTAATTAATTATTTATTTCCCCTATTAATATATATATATATATATATATATTTTAATGTATATATATATATATTAATATATATATATATATATATATATTAATGTATATATATATATATTAATATATATATATATATATATATTTATTTATTAGTTTTTAAAATGAGTTATAATGAAAAATAAAAATTCATTAAGATAAACTAACTCAAATCAAATCATACTAATATTCAAAATAAATATAACTCAAACTATATATTAATATTCAATTGTAAATAAATGTTTTTAAAATTGTATTATAAACTTAATTAATTAACTTAAAATGTTATATATTCTCTCTTCTTATATTATCATATTGGGTTAAATCTTAAAAAAAAAAAAATTAAAGAGAGAAAAAAGGAAAAACAAAGTTTAAGTAAAAAAAAATATAATTTTAAAAATTATATATTTATATATTTAATTTATTTATTTTATTTATTTTCCCTATTATAACTCATTTTAAAATCAAATAAATATATAAATTATATATAGGGAGAGGAGAAATAATTAATTTAAAAAAATTAAGAATTTTTATATTTAATTTTTTATTATCTTAATTTATCAAATATAATATATTTTTTTATTTAATTTGTTATTGTCCCTATTATTATTCTAAATTTCTTATAAATAAATAAGGTAAATAATAAAATATATAAATATATATTTACAAATTAATTATAAAATAAATTATTAATAATGATTGAAGAAAATATAAAAATAAATGATTAATAAAGAGAAGAGAGAGAAATTATTAATGAACCGTAAAAAGATAAATAAAATTTGAAATGTTGAGTCATCATGCCTAGTCAGCCTTCCACATCACCTGTAAATCTTTCGCTCCCCCTATCATTACTCGTTTGAGAATGTTAGAAGTAAAAACGGGAATAAAATGAGAAGAAATATATGAGTTTGATTGTCTGAGAATAGAAGAAAGATTGAGATTTAGTGTTTAGAAGGAAAGTTCGTAGGTTTTTTTAGTTATATATTTATATATAATATAATATAATATAATACATATATATAATATATAAATATATATATATATATATAACAAGCTACTCGAACAACATATATAAAGCTCAAGCTCGATTTCATAATCGAGCTACTCGAACTCAACTCGAGTTTGGTCAAACCGAGATCGAGCCGAGCTTTGACCGAGCTACTCATGAGCTACTCACGAGCAACTTGACACATTTACAACCTTAGTGGTGTGGATAATAGAAAAATAAATTATGTAATTATTAAGAAGTGAATAATGATGATAATGTGAAAGGTCACATTAATACTTAGCAAAAAAATAAATAATTATATATATTAATATTAATATAGTGAGGTATCGAATATTGAGTTTGGTTTTGCACACTCCTCATCTTTGACTCGTACCAGATGGGGTACCTTATTTCCACCGTATATCCGAATCCGACCCAAACCCAATTTAAAATATCCGAACCCGACCATCGGATACCCACATATATCGAAAATACGGGTACTCAATGTCATCCTTAAGTTTTTAAGCTTCTTTTGGTATTTTTCATCTCTTTCTTTTTTCTTTATCCAATTTCTTCTTCTTCCATTCAAAATTTAACAATTTATATCCATTATATAATAGTAAACTAGGCCCATTAAATTCATCCTATTGTAATAAATGTAAAAGAAAATAATTTTATTTCATCACTTCTCATCTTCAACTAACAGAAATCTATTATATCAATCACTCATCTTTAATCATACTAGGTAATCAATGCTTCATGGTTATTTTTTATTTTTACTTTATAACTTATTTTTATCAACTTAACCACAACAAAGTTATCATATTTTTTAGTAATTTTAATATTTAATATATTTAAAGATAATAAATATATAATTTTTCACATTTTAATCAGGTAATGAGAGGTTAGGGACTCTGACAAATTGAGAATAGTGATAAAAATAAAAATATCTATTAAGGTTTGGTAGTAAAATAAAATTTGGATTCAGGGACGGAAAATGCACTACCGACAAAGGATGGGTTGTATGTTAACCTCTCTAGTCGTGGGATAATGCTAACTTAGTAAATTTAACAACAATAAATATAAATTTATTGAGAAATTTTAATAAAGTATTTGTGTAGACTAGTGAGTACTTGATAAACACCTTCACAAACTATTCAGATGTTTTTTTAGTTTTTTCCTTCCCTTGTATTTGTTTTGGCTTCAATATTCATTATGGATCAAAAATTTAAATTAACACGAGCAATATTAACTAAATATAGATAGAATTCTAAAGAAAACAACTTTTAATGTAAATAACCGACTATGCTAGTAGACTCTTACAAGATACTTACTCGACAACAATCCACTAAGGGTGTGTTTGATGAGGGGGAATTGGAATTGGAATTGGCATTGAAATTCTAATTCTCACATTCCATGAGAATTGGCATTGAATTATAATTCAATTCCTATGTTTGGAAAAATTATAGAATTGTAATTCAATTCCTATGTTTGGAAAAATTATAAAATTGTAATTCAATTCAATTCTTATGTCTGGGAAAATGATAGAATTGTAATTCAATTCTAATTCCTATGTTTGTAAAATAGAATATCGGTTCAAAATATTAACTTTTTAAATATGTTTTCACGTTTTTGGCACGTTTAATACGTTTTTGACATTTTAACACGTTTTTGACATGTTTAACACGTTTTTGGCACGTTCAAACACGTTTTTGACATGATTAACACATTTTCACACTTAAAACACATTTTCACACGTTTAACATGTTTTCACGTTTTTGACATTTTTAATACGTTTAACATGTTTTTCACACGTTTTAACAAGTTTAACACTTTTTCACGTTTTTGGCACGTTTTTAACATGTTTAATACGTTTTTCACACGTTTAACGTGTTTTTCACGTTTTCACACGTTTAACGTGTTTTTCACGTTTTCACACGTTTAACACGTTTTTGACATGTCTAACACGTTTTACACATTTTTGACACGTTTAACACGTTTTTTCACGTTTTGGCACATTTAACACGTTTTTCACACATCTTCACACGTTTAACAAGTTTTTCACATGATAAACATGTTTTCACACGTTTTAATACATTTTTCACGTTTTTCACACGTTTTAACCCATTTTTCACGTTTTTACACGTTTTCACGTTTTTCACACGTTTTTCATACGTTTTAACAAGTTTAACACGTTTTCACGTTTTTCACACGTTTTTCACGTTTCTCACACGTTTTAACAAATTTAACACGTTTTTCACGTTTTTCACACGTTTTTCACACATTTTAACAAGTTTAACACGTTTTGACACGTTTTAAACATGTTTAATACGTTTTTCACACGTTTAACATGTTTTTTACGTTTTTCACACGTTTAACACGTTTTTGGCATGTCTAACGCGTTTTACACATTTTTGACACTTTTGACACGTTTAACACGTTTTTTTACGTTTTGGCATATTTAACACGTTTAACACGTTTAAAACGTTTTTTACACGTTTTCACATTTAACACGTTCTGGTGGACTCTTACAAGATACTTACTCGACAACAATCCACTAACTGAATTAGGAGTTCAAATAACATATAGTTTAAAGCCCTAAAATCTTCCCATCTGCCCTAAAATCTTCCCATCTGCTCCCTCCCTAATCTAATTATACAGAGAACAAATATAACCCTAGAAATCTGCACGCCTTTTTTATGAACTGGAACGATTCAATAATCAGATATTCTTTCACTCCTTCCCCTTTTTCTCAGACATGATTTAGTATCTCTCGTTCTCGTCTTTTCCTCTTTCTCTTTCTTATGCCTTCTCCATCAGCAACCACATGCAACGGGGCTTTGTTTTTTCATTTACCTCTTTAATTTTTTTTCAGCCCATTTCTTCCACCTCCATTCAAAATTAAATTCAACCATCTTCTTTCATTAAATAATTGATTAAATAATTGTGAGACTCCTAATATAATAGTATTGTACACAAATATTTTTTAATATTTTGTTATTAGCTAATAAATTTAAAAATTATAAATTAAATGAATTAAAAAAATGTATAACTTTGTGAGTGTCACATAATTTTCATTGTTTTATTACCATCTAAATCTAGCTAACACTAGCCTCGTTATTGTTTAAGAATCAAGATTATACTAGTCACTTTTTTTTTGACTCGCCTAATATAATGAGTGTACACAAATATTTTTTTAATATTTTGTTATTAGCTAACAAATTCAAAATTTATAAATTAAATGAATTAGAAAAATGAATAACTTTGTATGTATGTCACATGATTTATGACCTTCTAAATCTTGCTAACACTAGCCTCATTATTGTTTAAGAATCAAGATGAGACTAACCAATTTTTGCCAATAAAAATATAGACGAATATTTTTTTTGAAAATTAAAAGAGTACAAGAATGACATCCCACATCCATGGTCAAAATGCGATCAACACATAGCTCATATACACATTTAACCAGACGCAAAACTTTTCGTTTGACGTACTCGAACTCAGGACCTCTGGGCCTTAAAATATTCTCATCTTTATGACGCTAAGATATTATAATAAAATATTAATGCATAGAGGTTGAGTTTTTACTCATGCTGAGATTTTGCAATCAAAATTATATCATGAAGACTTTGGGTGACACATCATGCTTTAAGAGAGTTATTGACATAACATCATATCTTATAGATGATATGGTCGGCCATGGTCAGCAGAACCATTTTTTTGTTCTACCCAGGTTTCATCCACATTTTCATTATTTTTTCTAAGATTATCCACCTTCTCTATCTAAAATATTAATTAACTATTTAATTACCCCTCTCTTAACTATTAATTAACTTATTAATTAACAAATCTCTCAATTAACTAATTAAATATATTATATAAATATTAAAATAAAATAATACATATATTTAAATTTTATTTAAATTTATAAATATAATATATATATATACTCTCCTTTCATTACATTATAAATTTAAGTTATTTAACTTAAATTTATAAATCTTTATTACACATTCATATTCTTTTTTTCCTTTAATATTATTTGAATTTAATTTCAATTAATTCATTTATAATATTATTTGTCAATTATATAATTTAATTTATCTTATTAAAATATTATTTATTTATTTTCAGATTTATTATTATTGTTATGAATTTATTTAATAGGAGGTTAATTTAAATCATTTTAACTGATTTTATCATCAAACAAAATCAATATTAAATATAAAAATTATTTAATAGTTTAAATACTCCCAAATAATAAATTTGTTCAAACCTTAATTCTTCAAATAACATCTCAACAAGAATATATGTTTATAATATATTTTCACCATATTAAATAACTTAATATTTTAAAGAAAATATTTAAAATTTTAGTTTATTTATTTATTTATAAATAACATATTATACTTATATATCATATTTTAATTTCTTATTAATAAATTTAAAATAAGGATAAAAAATTAATTAAATATAAATAATATGGTATTATTCTTTTTAATTGAAATATCATAATAAATTAAATTAACATTTAGTTTTAATTAATTAGATTTTTTTAATTTATGAGAACTAACATAACACCCATCCAAAACACCCATCCAACGTCGACATTGCCTCCTGCTTCAACTCAAAGAACTTACATACTACTAGACAACTTTGATGGATTAATTAATTTTGGTTGATAAACTTTCTAACATAATATTTTTTAAAAATCAAACTACATCATATAATATAAAGGAGAATAATGTAAGGAAAAGAGAGTGAATGTATAATAAAGATTTATAAATTTAAGTAAAATTTATAAGGTAAAAAAATAGTATATATTATATTTATAAATTTAAATAAAATTAAAATATATGTTATTTTATTTTAATATTTATATAATATATTTAATTAGTTAATTAGAAAAGATAAATTAGTTAATAGTTTAGAGAAAAAATATGAATTTAATTAATAGTTAAGAAAGAGAGGAGATTAATTAATTAATTAAGAGAGAATAGTTAATTAATATTTTAAAGAGAGAATGTGGGTAGTTTGGAAAAATGAATAAAAATGTGGATAGTTTAAGAAGAATGGTTTGAAACATAGGTAGAACAAGAAATGGTTCAGGTCAGACCCTTTCGAGTATAATATATATTAATATAACTAGCATATATTCTGTGCATTTGAACGAGTAATAATATAAAAAACCGTAAAAAAATATTACGGTAAAAATTTGATAACATTTTTAATTTTATTTTTAACCGTTTTAAGTTTATGGGCGGATCAACCCACAATCCGACTCAAATATCCATTTACTCTCACATTGCAGAACGATCTTTAAAACAATTGATACAGTTTAATTCCTCAACTCAAATAGTTTGACCTCTAGAGTCCACTTTTTCCCCATACTACGAGTAAAAGAGAAAATATAAAGACTACCATTAAAATAGCCCAGAAGAGACTTACTATATCCATGTGAATTATGTCCCCCATCTCTATAAATATGACATAAATTTTCCATTATTGCTCACTAATAATAGTGAAATCTATTGCGCAGAGTCAAAAAAGAATTATGACCGATTAAAAACTAGGTTATCAAATTTGGTGTTGAATTTAAAATATAAAGTGTTATTAGCCGGTTAAAAGGTTGTATATATTTTGTTATGTTGTAAGTTCGAACCATACCTATATCATTTTTAATTTTATTTTTAACCGTTTTAAATTTACGGACAGGTCAACCCACAATCCGATTCAAGTATCCATTTACTCTCACATATACTAAATTAACCACAACTCTTAACCCGAAAATCCAGACACTTTAAAAATTAAATATTATTATATATATATATATATATTTATATATATATATTTATTTATATTTATTGAACTAGATTAAATTAATTTTAATACAAAATTATTATATAATTTTAATATAATCTAAAATATAGGAAGTAAAATAAAAAATATAAACAAAAACAAAATATTTCTCTAAACTTCATGCCGACATACAAAACCAAAAGATGTAACCAAAATTTTCATTATTCATTATTTAATAAATATATAATATGACTCAATTATTATATTTTTCTCTTAATTATATATATTAATATTTTTATATATATTATAAAAAAAAATTATCTAGTAGATTTTATGATTATATATTTACCTTATGTATGTATTTTATATTTTTGTTATAGTCTATAAACTAAAATCATCTTTCGTGGGTCACACAAATTTTGTTTGAATTGGCCCCTGATTTTTAAGACCAATATTATACTTTGATAACAATGATAAGGGTTACCCACATTAAATCATAAATATTATTACATGTCTATTGATTACTTACCAAATTTGTCAGAAATGCTTGATAGAAGCTTTTATGATATGTTGGATGAGAAAACACATTTAGTTCAATAATATAGTGCAAAACTCATTTATCAAGATAATGAGTTCGGATATTAATGAACCAAACTATTTAAAGAAAATGAAAGAAAAATCAAAGGATGATGTATGATGAAACCATAGGGACAAAAATCAACATGAGATTTGTGTGAAAACTAAACATGAAGGAGAATAAGGCACTCCAGATAATTAGAACAAACATTTCTGCACATAAATTGTTAAACAGACAGATATAAAGAGAAAGATGATAAAAAGTAGAGACAAAAAGATAAATACTACTCTCATTGAAGTGGGTGAAGTGGGTGAATACTACTCCAGATTGAAGGAAGAATCCAACTGTGAGTTCAGACTTTGAGTTCCCTTGGGATAAGGCTTGGGGTAACATGATTTCATCTCAAATGACAATTTTTTTAGTAGAATGTCATTTCCTAAGATAGAATAAATGCAAGAGAAAAGGAATGACATAGTTAGTAAATGTAAAATATTCTACCAAAAAGATGAAACAATAGAACATCGCCCCATTATTCAGGCTGAATATTTTGTTGCCGAATCTTTTTTTGTGGCAAGCCCCTGTTGCAGTCATCTAAACGATGCCGTTTTTCTTTTAAACTATAATTGAGTTGGTAAAAAAAATATGAAAAAAAACCGACCCGTTTGTAATCCAAATGTTTTAGAGTCTAAACAATATAATATTATAAGTGCACATAAAATACCTTTTCATTATTGTTTAGAGTCTAAATTCGTCAGCTAATGTTGAGCTTCTCCCAAATCCTGATCTGGAATCTCAGGATGATCCTCTTCAAGAAGTGGAAGGCGTGCAACACCTCTCCCACGTCCAAAGCCACCTCCTTCAGATTCAACTGATATTCGTTTTGATACCTTAGTGTCATCCCAGCATGAGATGATTGGAAAAGATCCATGATAAGGTTGGTGTACCCTGTTTTCAACAACCCTATCGAGGTAGCATAACTGGAACAATATATTAAACATTTATTGAAAATTTAATATCTATTGAACATAAACAAAATAGTACTTATATGTTAATAGAAAATTTACCATTAGAAATGTTAGAGGTCCATGAAAAAATGATCGATTATTTTTTTGCCATTTTTCGGCACATTCAACCAATCCTCTCATTGTGAACTTGCACCAGTTCAAGTTCTTTATATTATCAACGTCCATTAAAGATTTCAGAATTGTAAACCTGCATTAATATGCTATATATATATAAATATTCACGAATACAAATATAAAAAACAAAAGAACATAAAAATGAAAAATTCGTTTTAGGAAAGATTGTTTACCTGGCATGTGAATTTTGTGAGGTCCAAAGAAAACTTGAGACAACATAAACAACAAAATCAATTTTGAAATTGTTGTCTGCACTTCTGTTGTTTATTATTGTACATGGCATCGCATTTGATACAGGAGCTCCCTTGTTTTGATGGAGACCCCATCTTCTCCTCCAATTCTTCAAAAAGTCATTATATACAAGGTCCTTTGAGTCGTTCCCATTGGACTCAACTATTTCAATTTCCCCTCTAGGAATGTTCAGCACACACTGTACATCTTCTTCATCAATCCGGATCTCGTCACCATTGTTTAATACAAGAGATCTCCTCACGATGTCGAAAGTGCTCACGAGATGTCTGCAAAATTGAATTGGACATTTTGAAATGCCTAGTGAAAGAATGGAACCAAAACCAATGGCCTTGATGGCTTCCTTTTGTTGGTAAGAGAGATTTTGAATAAGGTTAAAAAGGCCTTTCGGGGAGGTTCTGGTTATAAAATAAGGAACAGAAGTTTTCCTTCTTTTGAGGGGATTTGGGTTTTCAGAATCAGCAGCTGCACAAGCAATGAGAGATAAGGCCATCTCCAACCCAAATACCTATTCTCAAACCCAAAATGCAGTAAACATCCTATCAAATAGTAATTTATCTCCAACCCAAAAACCCAAACTCAAACTCAAAAGAATATTCTCAGAATATTCCTTTTTATAATAATTTTTAATTTTTTCAATATTATCTATATATTTATCTAAAATTACAAATTGAACCCATAACTTTACAACAACTTATTAATTACTTTTAAATTCTAATTATAAATCAATTATTTATACAATATTATTTATTATTATAAATTTATAATACTTAAAAAATATATAATATAAATATAAACAAATTTAAATATAAATTAATCATATAAACAAATTAAAATTATCATGAATTAAACATATAAATAAAGTAAAATATAAATAAATTAAAATATAAATAAATTATATAAATAAATTAAAATATAAATAAATAAAATAGGTAAACAAATTAAAATATAAATAAGTTAGGTAAATTAATTAAAAACAAACTAAAAGGACTAAAATGAAAGTTTTGAAAAGTTTTGAGTATGTGAACAGTGTCCCTGCAAATTTGGGTATGGAGGAGAGAGAATTTGCAGAAAAACTTAAAATGCAGCTGAGTTTGCAGGTGGGTTGGAGGGCTAAAACCTATTATGGAGATGAGTTTGCAGGTGGGTTGGAGATGATCTAAGGCTTCAGGATCTGTCGATGACTCAGCATTGATAAAAGTAAACTTCTTCTTTTCCTTTTGATATTGCTTCCTTAAAACTCTACAAAAAATATATATATATACAAATAATAGAATTATATAAATAATGACAGTTTTAAGCATAGCTTCTTAGAATATTTTGTGAAGAGCGAGCTTAATATAGCAACGTACAAATTATTTGATTAAGACTAAAAATGTTGAGACAGATTGTTTGCAATTAGCTAATAACTATCAGCAACGAAATAGAGTAGACAAGTTGAACTAGTAACTATAAATATTAGAAACACAGTATTAATGAATTACGTTACCTCCCAGATTTATCGGATGAGTTGTTGGATACTGTGATCGCGACGATTTCGTTGCTTGTTTCCTGAATATTAACAAAAACAGAACCTTGTTAGTTATAAACAAAATCTTATTAGTTACAAACAGAACTTTATTGTCAATATTATTTTCCAAAACCAAATTAGTGTTTCGTACATATAATGTTCAAAACATATCACTTTCGCAAGCTACGGAGCTTGTTTCAGACAAATAATCGTAAAGTAGGGTTACAAATCGTGAATCGTCTATTGAGAGAAAGAGGAGTGTTAGACTGCTATGAAGAGACAGAACGAAAACATTTGGGTTACAAACGGGTAGGGCTTTTTTTTCAAGATTTCTTTTCTTTTTTACCAACTTAATTAAAATTTAGAAATATAACGACTCGTGATGACCGCAACAGGGCACATGGAGATTTTGCAACAAAAGAACCGGACTCCCGATTATTAGGACAATATTGACTAGGTCATGCTAAGATGAGAAAACACTCTACTAAAGTTCTATCATGAACTAAGTAAGTTCGTCTGTCATCCATTAAAGAAAATGGAAATAACTTAAAATCAGTTGTAAATTACCATAAGAGAGATTCAAAGTGATAATACCTTAAAAGCTAAAACTATACAAAACACTTAATGACATGGTTAACTACTCATTTATGTTTTCTTTGATAGTTAATATAGTTGGTATTGAGTGTTTTCAAATGATTAAGATAATTAACTGAAGATGAAGGGATAAAGAGATTTACATGAATGGAGACATCACTGCAATCTTTCTTGACCCTGTGAGCTTCCGGGTTTGAATCAAGGAAAGATCCAGGGCGTTTATTATCACCAGCCTTTTTCTGTAGCAAATTGGAAACTCGTTCCATAAGGGGCTTGACTGGAAACGATAATTGATGTGCACGAGCAACAATGCATTTGATAACAGTTTGCAAGGCAATTAGTTATGAAGACAATGCATTTGATAACAATGCAGTAGTACTGTTATGTGAAGTCAACTGTTGCTCTTTTAACTCAAGATCCCTCCTTTGTTCATGAAGACGATTCCTTTCCATTTCAACTTCCTTAGCATGGTGATCTACAGATTCTCGAGTCTTGTCAATTTCTTTCAACTTCTCCTCAAGTTCCTCTTGTTTAAGTCCAAGCTCTTTCTTTTGCAGATCTAACTTTTCCTTGTCCAACTTAAAATACTTCTCTTTCAAATGGAATTCCTTAAGAGATCGATTGAAGGAGGCTTCAAGAGAATCAAGTTCTTTACCTCTCATTTTGTTTGCCTCTCCTGTCTCCTCATTCAGTTTTTGGATCTCATCAAGCCTTTTGAAGCGATCATTAAGTACTCTCTCCTTAAGATCCAAATCTTCAGCTTGCTTCTCCCTCTGCAGCAATTTATCCAAACGGGACTCCACCGACTTATTTAACAACTCAACTTCTACTTTACTTTCTTCAATGGATTTACGGGTAGAATTCAAATCATCCTCTCTGAGCTGGAGGTCAATGATCGCTTCATTATAGGCTTTTTCTGAAGAATGTAAATGTTCTTCAAGATCCTTCCACGCAAGATTAATCAGATTTGTTTTGCTAACACATGTTCTTTTCAAACCCACGAGTGCTGATACCTTCTCAGACGAAGTCATTATTACCTATAATAAGAACAACATGTTTCTTTACTAACATAACGCTATAACAGAGACTATGAGATTGAGACAAACAGATGAGAAAAAATACAAATTTAGAAATCAACCCGGAAAACAATTCTTTATATAGAATGGTTTCCAGAAACTCACTCTGTAAATAGATCAAAATGAGTGGTGGAGGCTGGGCGACGGCCGGAGCTTGAGCTATGAAGAACTGAAGAAGAAAACTTGAAGGGAAAGATGTGAGCTTTGATGAAGATTTGCTTGTTCTACCATTATCAGTTCGACTTAGGAGAGAGAGCAGCTTCAGAACTGATACAGACTATGTTCAATTGGGAAACCCTATTTTCTCCATCCATGCATGTCTTCTTAATACTTAATAGTTTCCTCGGTTCCTCTTACTCATCATCATCTTACATACACTAGGCCTGCTACAAGTTATTGTATTAATTACCTGTCTTTTCATAATATATTGTATTAATTAATGTATAATAAGATTATTTGTGTTTTTTGTTTGAAAATAATTTATAATTCAATTATATATATTTTTTATAAATTGTGAAAATGTTATGAGATAAAGTGGTTGATTAAACTTAAGCTTATACTTTGCCAAAAAAAAAAAAAACATTGTATTTAAACTTTTAAAACATATATTATGTAGGCAATCTATTGGTTTTTAAGATAGTGTATAATTTTTAAGATAGTGTATAATTTGTCCTAGTTTTATTTTACCAAAGAATAAATTGTTCCTCCTTGTTTTATCATCTATTTTCCTCCACTATTTTTTTTATATGATCGGTTAGCTTAAAATTTATGTCTAACTTTTGTTTGAGGAGTATTTGGTTTAATTAAGGGAATGTAAATATAAATAAGATTATAGAGGTATAAAATAAAAATGAGTATAATTATAGAAGTGTAGTGTTTAATTAGAAGTATTAATCATTTTCATTTTATTTATAATGTTTGGATCTATCAAACAAAAATTATTACTATTATTTTGTTATTAAAACTAATATTAATATTTTAATTTTATTTTTTATTATATTTTATTTAATTAAAAATATAAAATATTTTTATTTTTATATATAATTATTTAAAATATTTAAATGTGTCATAATTTAATAAAATATAAACATTTAATATTTTATTATATTAATTATATTTTTTAATTATTATAAATAAAAAACTATCTATTAAACATAAATATTGTAAGATAAAGTTTTTTAAAATATTGTATATTAACCGTGAATAAATAATTTTTGGTTAAATATAATCATTTATTTAATAATATATAACTTGGTATAATATTTTTAATAATAATTTTATTTAAATATTTTATATTTAATTTTTCTAATATTTTTTTAAATAATATTTTTATATAAAATTGTTATTTTATTTTTAATTTTATATTTTAATTAATTTATTATAATTTTATTATTAATAGATAATATTTAAAATTAATTATATAAAAATATTATATTATTATTAGTTATTGTAATTATTATTAAATTATTATTTATTAATTAAATTGTAAATAATTCATTAATATTATTTAAATAATTGAAATCATTTCTTTTAATAAATTAATAAAAATAATATTATTAATTTATTTATAAAAGAACTTTGTAATATAATTATAAAAATAAAAATATTTATAATATTATAATTATAATTATAAAGACAGAGTAAAAATAGGACAGTGGAAATAATGAGAAAAAGTAAATTACACTCAATTTATAGGAATGGATGATTCCTGATTATCCCTAATCAAATTAATATTTGGGAATCAAAACCTTTAAAGTGTTAAGGTAGGCCTTAATATTATTATCCTCAATAAGTATTTCTTGAAACCATTAAAGTGTTAAGGTAGGTCTTAATATTATTATCGTAGATCATCCTAATAATTGGGATCAAATCTTTTTCTTATATCTATTTAAGTCTTTTCAAGTTATTATTTCCTCTAATTTCTCTTCCCCGTTCCCATAAGATCTTGCTCTTCCTAATAGATAAACTGCAACAATTTTCATTTTTCGACTATTATCTCATCCAGGTTGAAGAAATAATTAGCATCAAGAAGCATCCATTAGCGTTTCTTTATTAAACTTTGGAAGATCAATTTTTGAAAACCTGGATTGTGGTACCTATGGTTATCGCCTTCTTGTTTCTTTTCTCTTCTTAATGTGGTTGTTTGTTACTTCCCTATTCGGGATTTTGGTGATGACCTTCTTGCTCAGGACTTCAATGATAGTCTTTTGATTTAATTTTGCCTATTAGCTTCCAAGACTTTTGAATATTATGGTCATTCTTAAGCATAAAAAATTGACATAATCTAATTCATAAATAATATTATTAATTTATAATAATATTAAAATAATATTTTGAAATTTTAAATTAAAAAATAACCAAAACAAAAATTAAAAATCAAAATTAGGGTTAATTATAGTAAAAATTAAACCCTAATTAGAAAAATTAAATAAAAATCTAAAATTAATTTGAGGTTAAAATATTATATTTATTTACTCAAATTAAACTCAAAAGGGGTCGAAATTATTTAATTATGATTTTAAACATAAATTATGTATAATTTATGGCTTAAAACAATTAAATAAATACCCAAAATACCAAAATAAAAATAATGAACATAAATGTTTCCAAAAATATTTTTGTGTGGAATTTTTGGTGAAAAACAATGAGAAAAGAGGTTAAAAATTTGATTTCAAATAACTTTTTTTTATTAAAAACATAGACTGATAATCCTATGTGGCCGAAATTATGTTTAAATGTTGCAGCAGCATTCAGGACCATCAAGATGGCGCTAGATTTTAATCCAGCACCCAACAAGACACCACGCACTTCGTTGTAGCGGAAACACGCGTGCCCCCACTCCACACGGAATCAACTAACGGGGAAGCTAATCCCGTAAGCACATGCGTTCGAACGCCAACGGAACGTGGACGAACCGCCAACGGCGCGTTTTGATTAATAAAAACGACGTCATTTTGTTCGTCGTCTTTGCGAACTATAGACGCTGCGATCGACGCTGGCGATTCTTCTAGAAACCGTATCTCCTCCAATACTCAACATTATCCTCTCATTTTTTACCCTCGTGCACGTCGACTCCTCGCATTCAATTCTCCTATAATTTGAATTTAAACCCTAGATCCTATCTAGGCTGCTGAAGAAAAAATTAAATTTGAATGATAGGATTTCAGTAGCCAAATTGGAGGTGAATTCGACCTCCACAACCGACCTAATTTAATATAAATATTCTCTAGGCATTCTTCTTCCAATCCATAACAATCATCAATCATTACATCTTAAATTGAAGAATCAAAAAACTCCGGCGAACTGGATTTTTGTGAAATCCTCTTCGGCGATCCAAGCTTTGATCCAGGCTTTGGTAAAGTTTTCTCACCAATGATTGGTGTGTTCTCCAATTGTTGGTAAGCTTCCAGATCCACTGTAATTCAAATTGTGATTGAAAATTGAATTTTTTCTAGTTTGATCGGGTTTATCTCTAATAGGGTTCAATTTTGTGTTTTCTTTGTTTAGAATCACTCTTAGATGATTTATGAACTTTCTATTGAAAAAGATTTGATCAAATCAACCTAAAAAAAATTAGTTTGAAAATTTAGATATTTTTGAATTTTTAAGCTAGAATTTTATTTTACTTATTTTCAAGTTAAATTTTATAATTAATATTTAATAAAAACGTAATAATTATAGATACATTTTTAATTTAATATGATAGTTTTATTGAAATAAAAATTAAAAAAATTGTTTTATTTGAAGGGTTAAAATATTTAATAATATATATATATATATATATATATATATATATATTAAATATGTGATTTTTAGAAAATAAATTTAATATTTGATGTAAACCTCAACTAATATAAATATATTTTATATGAGAATTATTATAGGTTTATTTGATTTGAGTGTTGTGACTTGAAGTATTAAAATATTTATTAAAAAATATGATATACATTAAATAGGTGAATTTTAAAGTGCAATTTTATAAAGAAATAGATTTAATATAGATAATTTTTTAGATGAGAATTTAGAAGGTTAAATTGTTTTATTTGTAAGTAATTATGGTATGAGAAAATTTGAGAATTATTATTATGTATATAAATATTTCATATTAACACAATATATTTAATACTTAATTTAGTCAATCGTAAATTTATCTTTCACCACAGTATATTTCAACTTTATTTTTATTTACTTTCATATTTCCATAAGTAAAGACATTGTTTAATAAAAGTTGAACAAACAAATCAAAATCAAAAACAAAAAACATATATATAAATAAATTGTTTAACAGTCAAAATGAAGGCAAAATGTTTCATTGTCTATTATACATTTAGGACAATCTACATTGAAATCAACGCCTCCACTAAAAGCTCCCAGCTACCATCTCAATGTATATAGTTGGATTTTTTCTGACATATTGGTTGACAGAGCTCGGTATAAGGAATATTATAATTAATATTATGGAGAAACATCCTACGAAAGGCATTACGACAACGCAAAATAGTGTTATGACCCGAAAAACTTTTGGCTAGACCACTCAAAAGCCATGAGCCAAACGGATCACTAATTGAAATGTGAGCAATTGTTGCGACATAAATAGTTATAGGATGTCGTTTTGTTACACACAACTTCAAAAAGAAAAGCACATGAGCTGACTTAATTTTCCGGTTAAAAGAAATTGACCACATTAAAATTACCTTCTGGGAAGGTCTGTTTGATATCCAAAAACTGCTCAGCAATAGTCGGACAAGTGGGAAATGTCGGGGTAAACCAGAAAAGTTTGGGTAGAGCCGGATCTAAGCGTTGTCTAGGGAAGCGTCCCGTAGTAAGAGGAGTAGTTATGAACCCTATAGACCATCCCCATGGGGGTGGGGAAGGGAGGGCCCCAATTGGTAGAAAAAAACCCACAACCCCTTGGGGTTATCCTGCACTTGGAAGAAGAAGTAGAAAAAGGAATAAATATAGTGAAAATTTGATTTTTCGTCGCCATAGTAAATAGGAGAGAAAATCGAATATCTTTCTTCCTCTTTCTTTACAAAAGAAAAAAAAGGAGTAAACTGTGACACGCTCACTAAAAAAACTCTTTTGTGGAAAAGCATTTATAAAAAAAAAGATAAGCTTAACACAAAAGCGAAAAAAGAAATAATAGTAACTTGGTCCTGAGCATCTACCTTATAAATATCATCCACCAATCTTGCCACTTCCTCCTTTCTATAGAAAGAGATAATAATATAATAGACGTGCTAAGAGAACTCTCAACTCATATTAGTTACAAGCATACTATCACGTTGGCAAAGAAGACAATCTAACCAATGTGGTAACAAAAGAACCACCTGTAAATATCATCCACCAATCTTGCCACTTCCTCCTTTCCAAAAGCATTTTTCTTTGACCATGTAGAAGACCTTATATAGGAAATAAAAACATTACATAGATTAAGTCCAGAATTCAAGGACAAGGACTTTCCAAGTAATAAAACTCTCATTTAGAAAACTGGAGCATAATAATATTTATCAAGGATAAAAGCTTTGAATTGTGTGATTCAAGCCTTAATGATCGATGGAGAAGCCACATCGCAGACGTTCCTTTACCTTTCATCCTTATCAATTTGACAAAACTCCCTAATAAGGTAAACTTACGTCATATCAGAAAGTCGACAATTTTGTGGACTAAGCTTAGTTGTCACTCCATCGACGTTTAAAATAGGTTCACCAATCCAGATATCTTTGTACCTATACAGAGAAAGGACCAATAAGAAGTTAGGATACATTACAAAGACACTTTTTCAATTGTTAAGGTCTATGATGAATCACAAATCTGCACTTAAAAACGAATTACAAATGTGTGTATTTGCTTAAATCATCTTCTTTACCAAGTCTTGAACATGAGACCATGAGATTGCATCAAATCTCAACCATGAGGCCAAGTAAGAAGAATTGACTTAAATCCATGTCATAAGAATATATACTAATCTTACCTAAGACAAACATTAGGATCTACTTTTGACACAATCTTCTCATTTGCACGAATGATCTTTTTTATTCAAATCTTGACAAAGTAGTTATATGAATCAAAATGCTGCTTCACCAAACCTCTCCCCTGAAAATCCAAACAAATATATGCATAATCATTGTCACACTTATTTCATCAATCCATGGAGAAAGACGTCATTAAACATTGAATAATGTACAGTATCAATTCTCTTTCCCTACCCTTCCTATATATTTTCTTCTCATTCTCTCGCATTGGGAAAATTAATAGGAATCCTAACCCATTTAATCATTCTCCAATTTTCAGGCAATTACAAAAGCATGTAAAAGGTGATAAAATATGTAAGTCATTGTCCTCCCTATAGTGGTAACATCGGGTCACAAGAGCATTCACAATCCAAAATGTATCAAGTTTTATTAACTAATGTAAACTGAATGTTAAGAAACGATGCCATGGTAATCACCTCCAATAAAGACAACATATTGCTTTCTCACAAATAAGAAAATCTCTTAATCTAATATCATACCCATTACTTGAAATATCATACCCATTACGTCTGTAAGTCACTTCAAGTTCTAGTAAAACAAAAAAGTAGTGAAAGACTACCTTTAGAAATTCAGGAAGAAGTTGGAATTTGTCCACTACCGATTTCATTAGAGCCGCCAATACTTGTTTATCCATGTCCATCATAGAGACCGCACCCATTCGGTATCACAGAAGAAACTTACTATGAATATTTTAACTCTCTCAGTAGTAATTGCTAAGAACTTCCCTCCTCTTCCGTATACAGCTAGCTCGTGGAGATGATGAAGAGTCGCAATCGCTGTGGTAATCGTCAGGTAAAACACTTGTATCTATGATCTTCATCTTCTTCTTTGACTTTTTTTCTTTTTTTCTCTCCATGAAAAATAGAGAACAAAAGAATGGTTCTTTAATCGATCGATCATCAGAGTCGAAGAGCTATGTAGTCAAGATTATCATCTCCGGGATCATTCATGGGTGGAGGGAGGTTAAGATCGAAAGGAAAATCCTTACTAACCGACAAAGAAGCCACATCGCAGACGTTCCTTTCCATTTCATCTATGACCGATGAAGAAGCCACATCGCAGACGTTCCTTTCCCTTTCATCAATGACCGATGATGAAGAGTCGCAATCGCTCTGGTAATCGTCATGTGAAACAGGCGGTGTTCGGGGATATCTAGAGTCGAAGAGCTGTGCAGTCAAGATCATCTCTGGACTCATCCATGGGTCAAAAGAAGAAAATGCAAAACATTATAAACTTCATTGAAAAACAAAAGTTGAGGAAATGATCAGAATAGATAGTTTACCTTGTTGTAGTAGAATAGAGAGATTACTTCATTGCGAGCTACGATCTGCCATCGCCAAGCTTGCTCGATCTCTTTTTGTAAACAGTAATGGATTTGAAAGATCGCAGAGAGAGAATATGCTAATGGCGGGCTGAAGAAGGCAACAACTGTGTAGTACGACCGTAACAATACGACATTTTAGGTTAAATGGTGGGAGCAAGATCCGCTTGCGAGCTACGATCTGCCATGGCCGAGCTTGCTCGATCTCTTTTTGTAAACAGTAATGGATTTGAAAGTTCGCATAGAGAGAATATGATATGGTGGGTTGAAGAAGTACGACCGTAACAATTCGACATTTTAGGTTAAAAGGTGGGAGCAAGATCCGCGAGATCTCTTAGCCCGAAATCCTATATTTCTACTCGTTCACTGAGGTGAGCGCGTGATGGTCACCCTAAAACCAAATAATTAATCATCATTATATATATATATATAGATTAGTTCTTCTCCATAAGGGCACTTGTAGTAGATGTTCTATTAGGTGTTCTATATCAAAAATAGAAATAGAAAACTAAAAATTACAATAAATTTGATCTATATCAGATGGGCTATACTTAAAAAAAATTAGCCCAAATGAACAGTAGGAACATTATTCTCTCTCATCTTTTTTTCCACATAGCAGCGAAAGCATAGGTTCTTTCCAACACTGTAGGTTCTTTTCTCCTCCAATCGTAAGCTTCAAAACTTTCGCTGTAGAGATGAAAAGAGATAACGATAAGAGAGGCTTGAGCTATAGTGAGATCTAGAAAACGTTAATGCTCTATAGTGATCAGCAGGAGTGAAAAGTTCCTTAGTTTTGCTCAAGATACGAATTTTGACTTCTTCTAGCTTTCCAACCAGGTATCTCGTCTTCCTCTCTCTCTCTCTTTTTTGTGTGTTGTTTTTTAGGGCCTGTTTCCTAGATCGCGGATTTTGCTTTTGAAATTTCTGTTCGTTTCCTTTTTTATATCAGCTCAAGTTCCTTGGCTTGTTATAGGATTGAATGATAAATTGTTTTCGATCTCTCTAGGAAATCAATGATTAATCTCGTCTGTAGGATACATAGGTATGAATAACGACATTTCTGGAATTATGCGTATGGCGGGAGTAACTGGTGATGGGTTGGGCGGTGATTTTTACCTATCTGAAACAAACGATTTGGACACCTCAATCGAGTTGGAGGCAGATACGTCCGGAAAAAAAAGAACAAGAACTTCTCACCAAATGAGGACCTTGTGTTGATATCTGCTTGGCTTAACATAAGTCTTGACCCTATCCTTAGCACAAATCAAAAAGCAGATCAATATTGGAAAAGAATTGAGACATATTTTAATGAGTCCATAGATGTCAATTATGGGCAACGCACATTAGGATCTCTTCGAAGTCGATGACAAAAAATCCAACAATGTGTAAACAAGTTTTGTGGCTATCACACGCAGCTTATCTCGTAAATCTGGTACAACTTGCCAAGATTTGGTATGTAAACTAATACTTGTATGTGAATGAAATGAATGCTGAAAAGTTAGTAATAAATATTGATCTTTTGTGTTACAGATTGAAGAGGCAAACATGTGTATCATTCAAGGGAAAAATGTGAATTTCAATATGAACATTGCTGGAATAAACTTAGACATTAATGTAAGTGGATCAATCTCGGAAGTCAAGGACCGGTTAAAAAAGGAGTGCTTTCATCTGATATAGTTAATTTGGATGATGAAGAGAATCCTACTTCTGACTTTGTCGATTTGGATAGACCACCGGCGTAAAAATAGCCAAGGCTGATGATATTGAGGAGAAAGAGAAAGGCAAAGGGAAAGGAAAAGGGAAAAGGAAAGCCTTTGACACATCTCAATTTGATGCCACTTTTAGTAACTATATAGAGCGAAAATGCAAAGATGATGAACTGAAAAATGGTGAGGTGGTAAAACAACAGTTGGAGATGAATAAGAAGAAGCTTGATATTGAGCTGTCAAGGGTCAAAGTTGACAAAGAAAGAGAAGCAGCAAAACGGGAAAAGGAAGATCAAGCAATAATGATGATGAATTTGAGTAAGTTGGAGACTGAAATACAAAGAATATTTTGCAAAATTACAGGCTGATGTCTTCGCGAGAATGATGTCTAAATAGCAAGACTTTATGCTATGTTTTTGCTATTTTGAAGGTTTTTGGACTATGATTTTTGTTCTTGGTTCAGTTTTTGGTTGGAACTCCAATGTAGTTTTTAGTTTTTGGACTCAACTCTAAATTAAATTTAACAAGAAGATGGTTTTTGTCTAGCTAACAGTCATGTTGTTATTTTCTTTTTTATTCCATGTACTCTTTTTGTCACTTTTCTTTGGATATATGTTGGAACAGCATAACATAAAAAAAAGGAATATATAACATCTAACATTCATATCAAATAAAATACCAATACAAAGATTCAATAAAGTAAAGAACATAAATGACAAAATAACATTAAGACACACATCATTCCTCACTATATAAATTCCATAGATGTTCCACTATATCATCATGAAGTTGACGATGCATTTATCTATCTCTGATCTCGTCGAGGGATTGCATAAAGTTCATAAGTTCTGAAGTATAAGTGTGTGTTACAATGGGAATCGGAGGACTTGAAGGGATTTGTTCATATTCAGAGATATTCGGCTGTGGGTGAAGTTCCCGCTCATCCTCGACAATCGTATTGTGCATGATAATACATGCCAACATGATCTTCTTGAGTGTGGCACGGTCATAAAACTGTGCATGACCACGGACAATTGCAAATCTGGCTTATAGCACACCAAAAGCACGTTCAACGTCCTTTCTAAAAGATTCTTGAGCAGTAGTGAAATATTTGGTCTTACGATTCATTGGTAATGTAATTGCTTTGACAAATGTTGCCCATGGAGGATAGATCCCATCAGCTAAATAATAACTCATATTGTAGTCGTGACCATTAATCGAGTAGTTAACTGAAGGGCCATCGCCTCTTGTTATTTCAGAAAATACATGTGATCGTTCTAGCACATTGATATCATTATGTGATCTCGGTAACCCAAAGAATGCATGCCAAATCCATAAATCATAAGATGCTACATCTTCTAAGATAAGTGTAGGTTCATGACAATGACATGTGAACATAACTTTTCAAGCAGTTGGACAATTTTTCCACCTCCAATGCATGCAATCGATACTACCCAACATCCCTGGAAAGCCACGAGCTTCACCGACTTGAAGCAATTTTGCAATGTCATCCGAGTTTGGCTTTCGTAGATACTCCGTACCAAATATATCAATTACTGCATCAACAAAGTGCCTCAAACTTTTATGGGTTGTGCTTTCTCCAATCCGTATGTACTCATCCACGAAATCAGCCGTTACCCCATACGCCAATATCCGCAGTGCCGCAGTTGTTTTTTGAAAAGATGACAAACCTAATTTTCCAGCAGCATTTCTTTTTTGTTGAAAGTATGGATCATGTACTTCCACTGCCGAGTGAATCCGCATGAATAACTCACGTCTCATTCGAAATCTCCTATGAAATATTTGATCTGGAAAAACTAGCGGTGTAGCAAAATAATCATTGAATAAGCGTTGATGCCCTTGCAAAGTGTCACGATCAATAGATGTCCGTGATTGTCGGGAGTTTTCACCTTGTGCCTCGAGTTTTTCTCTTTCACGTTTGAAGGCTAGAATTTGAATCATATCATCGTCATCATCGCATCTTTACAAATAATCTTTCAAAAAATTATTGTTGCCACTCATTGTGTAAGATAAAGCTTAAAGTGTGGTGAAGAATGATGAACAAAAACTTTATTTATAGTTAGATTTCGAAATATGTCCGCTGAAAAATAGCCGTTGGAATTTGAATTTGAAATTTGAATCTCAATTTTTTTTATAGAACATGCCAATGAAATATAGGCGTTAAAATTTGAATTTGAAATTGAAATATAGGCGTTGGATTTGAATTTAAAATATAGGCGTTGGAATATAGCCGTTTGAATTTTAAAAAGTAGTTACAAGTTATTTTTTAATTTTGCAAAAAATAAATATTTTAATGTTATAGGTATATAGATAGAAATGCTGCTGTAGAGTATTTTGAATTGAGATGTTGTAAAATAGATATATGTAATTTTTAATATTATTTTAGGTATAAAATTTAACACTTCTAGTGCAAGTGCCTTAAGGGTGTGTTTGGTAATTCTGAAATTGGTATTGAAATTGGATAGTTCAATTTTAATTCTTAAGTTGTGTAGACACTTTAATATTAAGAATTGAAATTTAAATTTTAATGGAATTTAATCTAGTATAATTTTATAATTCTCAATTCTATTCATTTGAGGTCGGAATTGTAATTCTAAAATTTAATTGTTTTTATATTTTTTTCAAACAAAATAACTTATTATTTAAAACACGATTAAAGTTTTCAATCGATAATTTTGTTTTTAAAATTTAAGAGATTAAAATATCGAATCGATGTAATTTTTTTTAATTAATTATATTTAAGTAAGTTAATATTTTATTTAAAAAGCTAACATTTTAAATCAATATTTTATTTTTGAATTTAAGAAATTAAAATATTTAATCGGTTTTTTTTTTTTTTTTGAATATATGAAATTAATATGTTGAACCAATATTATTTTTAAAAAAATTGAAAGTTAAAAAAATCTCATAACCCTTTAGCTATTGTGACAACCCAATATTTTAACAAAAATATATAATATATATTAAAATTATTTTTATTATATTCTTTTATACAAAATAGGAATTAAGATTGAATTACAATTTTATAGTTTTTCAAATATAGGAATTGTAATTCAATGTCATATCTCATGGACTTCCACTTTCACTATCCACTTTCACTATGTACCTCCACTTTCACTCGAACCTCTATATGTATAATCACTCGAACTCCCACTCGTACCTCCACTCGTACTCGAACCTCTATTTATATAAATAATATAATGATATAAATAATGACAGTTTTAAACATAGCTTCTCAGATTATATTGTGAATTGTGGGCTTCACATGGCAATTAGTTAATACCTATCGGCTAAGAAATAAAGTAGACAAGTTGAAATACTAGTCTTGTAATACAGATCCTCACCCTACTTTATCATTATCAACTTGAAATATTAGAAACACATATTAATGAAATTCGTTACCTTCCAGATTTATCGGATGAATTTTTGGATAAAGGGATCGCGACGATTTGGTTGTTTGTTTCCTGAATATTAACAAAACAGAATATTGTCGGTTACAAACAGAACTTCAAGATTCTGAAAAATCTAAATGTTCTTCAAGATTCTTCCACGCAAGATTAATATGATATATTTTGTTAACACAACTTCTCTTCAAACCCACGAGTGCTGATACCTTCTTAGACGAAGTCATGATTACCTATAATAAGAACAACTTGTTTCTTTACTAACATAACGCTATAACAGAGACTATGAAATTGAGACTAACAGTTGAGAAAAATACAAATTTAGAAATCAACCCGAAAAAAAATTCTTTATATAGAATGGTTTCCAGAAACTCACTCAGTAAGTAGATCAAAATGGTTGGTGGAGGCTGGACGAAGGCCGGAGCTTGAGCTATGAAGAACTGAAGAAGAAGAAGAAAACTTGAAGGGAAAGATGTGAGCTTTGATGAAGATTTGCTTGTTCTACCATTATCAGTTCGACTTGGAAAACCCTATTTTCTCCATCCATGCATGTCTTCCTTCTAGTTTCCTCGGTTCCTCCTACTCATTATCATCTTACAGTACACTAGGCCTGCTAAAGTTATTGTATTAATTAATGACTGTCTTTTCATAATATATTGTATTAATTAATGTATAATAAGATTTTTTTTTTTTTTAAATAACTTATAATTCAATTATAAATTTTTTTATAAATTGTGAAAATGTTATGAGATAAATGGTTGATTAAACTTAAACTTTTATACTTTGCCAAAAAAAAAAAAAATTGTAATATATTATGTAGGCAGTCTATTGATCTTTTCTTGTTTTATCATTTCATTTTCTCCACTGTTTTGTTTTTTTATATGATCTTAAAATTTATGTCTAACCTTTATTTGAGGATTTTTGTTTCAATTAAGGGAAGGTAAATATGAATAAGATTGATAGAGGTATAGAATAAGAAAGAGTATAATTGATAAAAGTATAGTGTTTAATTAGAAGTATTAATCATTCTCATTTTTATTTATAATGTTTGGATCTATCAAAGAAAAATTATTACTATTATTTTGTCATTAAAACTAGTATTAATGTTTTAATTTTTAATTTTATTATATTTTATTTAATTAAAAATATAAAATATTTTTATTTTTATATATAATTATTTAAAATATTTAAATGTGTCATAATTTAATAAAATATAAATATAAATATTTTATTATATTAATTATATTTTTTAATTATTATAATGTAAAAAGTTGAATGATTCAATTTTTTTAATTATAAATAAAAAACTATCTATTAAACATAAATATTGTAAGATACTTTTTTTAAAAATATTGTATATTAATAGTGTATAAATAATTTTTGGTTAAATATAATCTTTTATTTAACAATATATAACTTGGTATAATATTTTTAATAATAATTTTATTTAAATATTTCATATTTAACTTTTCTAAATAATTTTTTTATATAAAATTGTTATTTTATTTTAAATTTTATATTTTAATTAATTTATTATAATTTTATTATTAATATATAATATTTAAAATTAATTATATAAAAATTTTATATTATTATTAGTTATTGTAATTATTATTAAACTTTTATTTATTAATTATATTTGAAATAATTCATTAATATTATTTAAATAATTGAAATCATTTGTTTTAATAAATTAATTAAAAAAAGTTATTATTATTTTATTTTTTAAGAGAACATTGTAATATAATTATAAAAATAAAAATATTTATAATATTATAATTATAATTATTATGAGAGGATGAAAATAGGATAGTGGAGATAATGGAGGGAGAAAGTTAATCTCATATGAATGAGATTCATTCTTCCAAATTTAGAGGAAGGAATAATTCATGAGTATTCTGGAATCAAATTAATATTCGGGAATCAAAACCATTAACCAAACTTCCCATATTTTTTTCCTTTCTCATTTCCCGTGTGTAAAAATCACGTATGAAACAACCCTTCTGTTGTATTGTGGCATAAGTGACTTCCTATTTTTCTGTCAATCTCATAACCAGTACCGATTCAGCAAATTTTTCATCTAAAGTGTTAAGGTAGGCCTTAATATTAATTATCCTTCAAATTTGTAGCTGTGGTTCTTAGTACAATTAATTTGCCTTAGCTTGTAAAGATAGTTAAAGTGATCATCATAATAATTGGGATCAAATCTTTTTCTTATATCTATTTAAGTCTTTTCAAATCATTATTTCCTCTAATTTCTCTTCCTCTTTCGCATAAAAGGCTAACCAAGATCTTGCTCTTTCATTTTTCGTCTATTATCTCATCCAGGTTGAAGAAATGATCAGCATCAAGAAGCATCCATTAGCGTTTCTTTATTAAACTTTGGAAGCTCAATTTTTGAAAACTTCGTTGGATTGTGGTACCTATGGACATCGCCTTCTTGTTTCTTTTCTCTTCTTGACGTGGTTGTTTGTTACCTCCATATTCGGGATTTTGGTGATGACCTTCTTGCTCAGGACTTCATTGACAGTCTTTTGGTCTCTAATTTTGCCCATTAGCTTCCAAACTCTTAAATATTATGGTCATTTTTTAGCATAAAAAATTGACATAATCTAATTCATAAATAATATTATTAATTTATAATAATGTTAAAATAATATTTTGAATTTTTAAATTTAAAATAATCAAAACAAAATTTAAAAATTAAAATTAGGGTTAATTATAGTAATAATTAAACCCTAGAAAAGTTAAATAAAAATCTAAAATTAATTTGAAATTAAAATATTATATTTTTTTACTCAATTTAAACCCAAAGGGGTTGAAATTATTTAATTATGATTTTAAACCTAAATTATGTATAATTTATGGCTTAAAACAATTAAATAAATACCCAAAAATACCAAAATAAAAATAATGAACATATTCCAAAAATATTTTTTTTTTTGGAATTTTTGGTGGAAAAATATGAGAAAATGGGTTAAAAATTCGATGTCAAATAACTTTTTCAATTAAAAATATAAACTGATAATCCTATGTGGCCGAAATTATGTTTAAATTACCCAGGAAGACACCACGCGCCTCGTTGTAGCGGAAGCACGCGTACGCCCAGTCCACACGGAATTAACTAACGGGGAAGCTAATCCCGTTAGCACATGCATCCGAACGCTAACGGAACGTGGACGAACCGCCAACGGTGCGTTTTGATTAATCAAAACGATGCCGTTTTGTTCATCGTCTTTGCGAACTATAGAGGCTGCAATCGACGTTGGCGATTCTTCTAGAAACTGTATCTCCTCCGATACTCAACATTATCCTCTCATTTTTTACCCTCGTGCACGTCGACTCATCGCATTCAATTCTCCTATACTTTGAATTCAAACCCTAGATCCTATCTAGGCTGCCGAAGAAAAAAATTAAATTTGAAGGATAAGATTTCAGTTGACAAATTGGAGGTGAATTCGACCTCCACAACCGACCTAATTTAATATAAATACTCTTTAGGCATTCTTCTTCCAATCCATTAACAATCATCAATCATTACATCTTAAATTGAAGCATCAAAGAACTCCAGAGAACTGGATTTTTGTGAAATCCTCTTCGGCGATCCAAGCTTTGATCCAGTCTTTGGAAAAACTTTCTCACCCATGATTGGAGTGTTCTCCAATTGTTGGTAAGCTTCCGGATCCACTGTAATTCAAATTGTGATTGAAAATTGATTTTTTTCTAGTTTAATCGGGTTGATCTCTACTAGGGTTCAATTTTGTGTTTTCTTTGTTTAGAATCACTCCTAGATGATTTATGAACTTTCTGTTGAAAAAGATTTGATCAAATCAACCTAAAAAAAATCTAGTTTGAAAATCTAGATTTTTTTGAATTTGATGTTCTCGAGTTTATAAGCTAGAATTTTATTTCAATTAGTTGTTAGGATGATTTCTAAATCATTATATCAACATCCCGGTCATGTTTGATCAAACTAAAATTAAAAAAAATAGATTTGAATTTCGATTTCAAAAGTTGTTACAGAGTTGTTATGATGTTCTTTTGTTTATTGTGTTCGACTATGTTAATCATTTCAAAGCTATAAGAACAAGAATTAGGCCATGAGATGACCTAATTCAAAAGATTCCACAATTTGACCTACAACGGTTTAAAGAAAATGATATTTGTATAGATCGATCGATCGTGATTAGGGTTAGGGCTTTTCATCCCCACAATCATATGAGTTGGTTGCAACTTATAGATCATGATTTCATGATTTTTGACTAATTCAAGAACATTCGGTACTGTTGGACCAAGGCAAAGAATCAAGGTTCTTAGCTTAGGACCGAGACCAAGGACTAATGTTCTTGAGTTAGGACCGAGACCAACTAGTGATGTTCTTGAGTTAGTACCGAACCCGAGGACCGGTGTTTTAGCCTAGGAATGAGCCGACCGAGTTTTCTAACCTAGGACTGAGCACTCCCTTTATCCTAGGACCGAGCACTCCCTTTATCCTAGGACCGAGTTTTCTAACATAGGACTGAGCATTCCCTTTAGCTTATGACCGATTTTTCTAACCTAGGACTGAGCACTCCCTTTAACCTGGGACCGATTTTTCTAACCTAGGACCGAGCACTTTCTTTAGCCTGTGACCGATTTTTATAACTTAGGACCGGATTCCCTTTTAGCCTAGGACCAAGGACCCCTTAACCTAAGTCCGAGTTTGAGACTGAGCCTCCCGAATCCAGGACCGATCCCTTCGGATCCATGGACTCACGCTCCCGATCCCTGATCTAGCCCCGATCTAGACCGAGCTTGTCTGAGCCCATATCGATATAACCGGATCCAAATCCTAGGACTCCGGTCCTAAGGTCTATTTGGTTTCACTTTTTAAAATCCAAAATTATTTTTGTAATTTTGGAACTCCTATCCATTTTCAAATAATCCCGAAAGATCAGAAAATAATATTTAAATATTTTCTAAGTATTCCCTAAACAAATATTTTGGATAAGGCCCCGTTTCGAATTTATTTTTAAATTTTAATACTTTTTTTGATATTTTTTCAGGATTTTTACTTAATCTTATATCAATGCAATCGTAGGTAGGTACACCCTTTTAAAATAATTTTGTACAATTATTTATATAATTTAAGCCATCCTTGTTTAGGACCTTCGGTCTACTAATTAAAGGAAATAAAATATTATAAATAAATTTTATAATAGCCAGAATTTTATTTAAAAAATAAAAGCGTCCTTTGACGGGTGTAGAGAACATACCACGAGAGTCCTTTCCTGAGTGTAATTAAAAATCGAACCCTTATAGAAACTCTAGTATAAAGTATGTTTATAAACGTACCTTTTACTATTTTTTCTAAAATTATTTGGCGAATTTATTTTCAAATAAATAATATTTTAAATTAATTGTGTTTGATTAATTTAAATTAGGTTTTAATCAAATTATTATTTGATCCCTAGATTATTAAAATTGAATATTAATTATTTTAATATAACTAATTTTTAAAGCTCCTAGGCATTTTCAAAATCTTTTAAAATAATGTTTTCTTTTATATGGTCACGAATTGAGAAAACAGGACAAAAGAAAAAACAAAATAGCTAGAGCAGATGAAATATTGGTGGTTAGGGGACGTTAGTAAAACAAATTAAAAGACGAAGAAGGAAGATTCAAAAGTAGAGTTGCCAAAGATGAATGTGCTTTCTATCGTGAGAAATGATATTGGAATATTAATTGCCCAAAGTTGAAGAAGAAAGAGAAATATTATGAAATGCAAATATTGCACACAACAAATGTGATACATATTCAGAATACTCTTTATCGATGTCACACACAACACCACATCATGACACGTGTATATTGGACTCAGTCTGTACTTATCATATGATACCAATTCGAGGGTGATTCTTTGACTTTAAAAAACTAGATGGTAGAGTTGTTTATATGGGAGATGCTAATACATGTAAAACAAAATGGATAAGTTCAATCAAGCTAAAAAATAATGATGGATCCACCCGAATTATTATAGATGTTCGATACATATCGAATATGAAAAAGAATCTCATTTCTTTTGGGGACTTAAATTCAAAAAGCCTACACGTGAGAATGGAAAATAGAATTCTTAAAATAATCTCTGAAACATTAGTGATGTTGAAAGGCATCAGAAAAAGTAATAATATGTATTACTATCAAGGTAATACATTTAATGGGCCAGTAGTACATGTATCAACTTTTAGGAATAGTAAAGAATTAGATGCAACAAAGATATGGCATATGCGATTGGGACATGCTGGTGAGAAATTTATGCAAACTCTTGTTAAGCAATGAATGTTGAAAGATACAAAAGTTTATAAATTAGATTTTTGTGAACATTGTGTTTAGAGATGGCAATGGGTACCCGTATGCCCAATACCCGTGGGTACCCGATAGTCGGGTTCGAGTATTTTAAATTGGGTTCGGGGTCAGGGTCGGGCATGGGGAGAGGGAGAAGGTACCCGGTCGGGTACGGGGTCGGGGATGGGGAGTGTGCGAAACCCAAACCCGATACCCGATACCCGGTTATATTAATATTATTGATTTTTTTATTAAAGTTTAATGCGTGACTTTTCAAAAATGCTTCATCATTGCAAATGTATCATAAATATGCATTATTTAATTTGATCTTATCCACACTTCACTCAAACCATAGTCATACACTACATTCCAACTTTAATTATTTTATATTCCCAAAACAATATTCTCTACATAACTTCAATTTTTATTTTAATAACAAAATATTACTCTCTCTCATAATTCTTCATATTCAATCTCTAGTTTTTTTTCAATGTTTATTATACTTTTTTTCCACTCTAGTTTATCTTCTTCAAGATTTACAAAAATTATGAGGTAGGTAAGTAATGGTTTATTTTTATTTTTAATATTTTGATATTACTAATGTTAAAATTATTTATTAAAGTTGTGTTTCTTTTTTTTCAAACTTTATAATCTTATTAGTAATTTAATCGGGTAATGGGGTACCCGTCGGGGATCGGGTACCCGACGAATCGGGGATGTGTATAAAAGTAGAGATACCCGTCGGGTTCGGGGTCGAGTAGTGAAATGAAAATCGGGTTCGGGGATGGGTACTTCACTACCCGTCGGGTAGGGTACACGTTGCCATCCCTAATTGTGTTATAGGAAAATAAAGGCGAGTAAAATTTGGCACTATTATCCATAACACAAAGGGTATTTTGGACTATGTGCACTTAGATGTCTGGGGACCTGTTAAGACCCATCTCTTGGAGGTAGACATTATTTTGTTACTTTTGTTGATGATTTTTCCAGAAGAGTATGTGTGTTTACTATGAAGAACAAAGATAAAGTGTTTGTGATTTTTGTTAAGTTGAAAACGAGACAAGAAGAAAGATAAAAATTCTACGAACTGATAATGGTGGAGAATACAATAATAATCCATTCCAGAAGTTATGTCAAGAGTGTGGTATAGTTCGACACTTCATATTTAGAAAATACCACAACAAAATGGAGTATCAGAACGTATGAACATGACATTGGTTGAGAATGTTCATTGTATATTGTCTAATGATGGGTTTGTAGATAGTCATTTTTCAACCCTCTCCCCCAATTTTATTGTTTATTCTTTTAATAAATCTAAGCCTATACAAATTTCTCAAATTCATTTACGGTTTCATTGCACGATTTATTTTAAAGACAATTATTTTTAGAACAATTGAGTTTTTGGAAATAATTGATTTTGGTTTCTTAATAAAGTTAAGGTAGTAATTTGTCTAAGTTACAACCGTATGGAAGTTATTATAATTTGAATATTCAAGGTTTCATTTAAATACTTTGGATATTTATAAAAAATAAAAACATACAAAATATATATATTAACGTTTTTTTTAATTTAAAAATAGAAATTTTGTTACGTATAATTTTGTTATTTTTATAATTAAAATAGTTGTTTTGAAATGTTAGTTTAGTTATCGAATTAGTTGTTAGATTAGATTTTGCAATTTATTTTGAATTAGTTAGTTATCATTTTTTAAATATAATTAGAATTGTTCATTAGAAATAGGAATAATTAAAAATAAAATTAATGGCTTATTTGTTTTTAAATAAAATATTTATTTTGTAAGATGAAGGGAGTTGTGTGACTTTTCACAGGGTCAATCCAAGATCCACATGCAAGATCCAGATTAGATTTGTGAATGGGGTCAAGAAAATCCAAATCAAAGGCAAGTCAACCCGAAGTAAGGCCAATGAAATGATCCAATTGACGGATCCGACCGGTGACCCGACCTTTCAACCGACCCATGCCCAAGATCCGACCCATGGAATAAAATGCTAAAAAGGAAAAAGTGAATGCAACGTTCACCTTCATGATGGTGACAGTCGCAAATCTTGAAGTCACAATCCAATCGTGTGCCGTCAAGAAAAAGGGAAGAAGTTGCTAAGGAAAAAGGAAAAAGTTATCAAGAAAATAGAAAGAAGTTGTCAATTAATAAAGATTCAACCGTGAGTTGAAGAGGAGCATGAAGACTTGTATTAGGAAAGGAGACGCGCATATTTATTTATAGCCAAACCTAGATAGACAATAAATAGCCGGAAGCGCATCCTTTATTTGTAGCCGAACATGGATGACAATTCGGCTACGCTTTCTTCTAAGTTAATCCTACACAAACACAATGTGACGTAACTTAGTTTATTTATTATACTTAAATTTATAACCGATTTAATCCCAACAACTTGGTCATTTTTAAATTAAAAATTAAAATGACCAAGTATTACATCATTTATCAATTAGAGCTTAAATCCCATTGGATATACTTGACATTTAGTGACATGACAAGTGGAGATTGCTCCATCTTTTAAAAATATTTGTACATGTTTAAAATGGAAATCTCTTTCCAATGTCAAATGTGTTAAATGGGCCTTTGAGCCCTAGGGTTTGATGGTTTTGCCAATAAATACCACTCTTAACACCTTGTAAAGACACATTTTTTTTCACTCTCAAGTGCCCCTAGGCTGCCCTTTCTATTTCTCCACACAAAAAAAAATTGCCCACTTTAAAAATCTAAGCAAGAGCACCAACTAGTGTGGTTGTGTCTCAAGTCTCTTGCTTAGAGTTTTCATCTCTCTTGTAAGATCTAAGGAGCAGTCCCTTTGTAAGCTCCCTCTTGATCCTTTTTATATACATTTTAATGCATTGTCTATTACACATTATAAGAAATGCATTTTTTTACTTTATTTAGTGCTTGATCTTTAGTTTCGTGAATTCTATGTAAATATGTACATTATGTAATGTAAATAAAAAAATAAAAAAATTTAGACTTAAATAAAACTAGAACCGAAAAAGCTTTAAAAATTAAAAAAAAAATAAAAATAAAATAAGTTTTATAGGTCATGTATGTTTTTAAAAGCCTAAAATCAATTTTCCTTTGAGCTAGTTTTCATTATTTTGTAAATAAATCATTTCAGCTCTAACAGAATTGACCGGAAAATTTCAAAGAAAACTTTAAAAATGACTAAAAATTTAAATATAACTTAACTAGTAAAAGATATAATTTAAATATATCTTCGTCACATAATTTATATCTTAATTCAGAATATATATGAATCTTGTTGAAAGATAAATATATAAATATATATATATATATATATTTATATATATTTATATATATATATATATAAATATATATATATATATATATTTATATATATATATATATATAAATATATATATATATTTATATATTTATATATATATATATATATATATATTCCCGATTTAAAATTTAAGATTTAAAATTTAAAATTTAAAATCTAAATCTAAAATATATATTCTTAGTAGTATTATCTAGATCAATATATATTCTAATAATATTGATATGATTTGAAATTTTTAATATATATATATATATATATTATATATATATATATATATATATATTCTCACAACATTAAATATCCGAACTAGATCATAATTTAAATTGTGAGAAATTAAATATGAATGCGAGAGTGAAGTGTACTTTAAGTCAGCTTCTGAATCTTCTCTTTCTTTAGATTTTTCTTATATGGAATGGTTCTCTTTTTTTAGACTTTTTTTTATATAGAATGATTTTTGTAATTTTCTCTCTCTGTTGATGATAACGAAAAAGAGAATTGTCTGTACTTCAAGTGGGACCATTACCATTATAAAATAACCAACATTATTTGAGTTATTATTGTTTGGTCTTTTCTAATTTAACTCCTTCATAAAATTAGAAATGTCATTTAGGTATCCTCCCTTTATATTCATGACAAATACACTAATAAGTCATTAGTTTAATTTCACATTAGATCACATTATTTTAGCTTATATTAAAGATGACATTACACAATTATTTATTATACTAGTGACCCCATAAATTCCAACAAGATCCACAAGAAAAAAAACTCTATTTATGAGATTTACTACTAGAGTTAAAGGATATCACCTTTGATGTTTGGATGCAAAGAAAAACTATTATCAATAGAGATGTTACTTTTGACGATTATTCAATGTTGAATAAGGTAACACCAAACAAGATTGATTGTACTCCGCAACATGTGAAGTTTGAGCAGATAAAGATAAACTCAACTACAAGTTACTCTCCAACGACAGACAAAAAGTCAGATGAGGAAGAGGTTCCAACCCAAGAACCTTCACAACAACGTGAATCAATTGTTATGAACAGACCAAGACAAATATTTGGAAGTGAGAAAGAATGGTGATAAACCCATATTGTTTGGGTATAGGGGAGGGTTGGAGTTGAAAACTCATTTTAGGTTTGGGTATGTGGGACAGTTGGAGATGATCTTAATCAATGACTAAGTAGCAAAATAAACAGTCCAAGTAGGGATGACAACGAGTACCCTACCCGTCGGGTGATTAAGTACCCATTTCCGTACCCGATTTTCATTTTACTATCCGACCCCTACCCCGAACTCGGCGGCTATCTTTATTTCTACCTCATCCGCGATTCGTCGGGTATCCCATTACCCAATTAAAATATAAATTTTATAGTTTACTAAAATTAATTTGAAAAAAATATTAAAGAATAACTAAACAACAAATAAATTTGAAGTAGTAATATCGAAGTTTAAAAAAATATAGAAACAATATTTACCTATATAAGTATGTTATAGATGTCGAAGAACATAAAAACTTTGTTATTATTATAAATGAAAAAGAAAATATAAAGGAAATGTTGAAAAATATTAAGAGATAAATATGAAAAATTGATAGAGAGAATTTTTGATAGTTGAAAATAAAGAAATGAAAATAAAAGTGATTAAAGAGAAATAAGTTTTTTATAATAAAAAAAAAAGTGTAGAAAATAGTAAAATGTGGGAAATAATGAAGTGTGGGTAGGAGATTAGTGTGGATAAGAGAAAAATTTATGTAATTATTATGAAGAAGATAATGATGATGATGTGAAAGGTCACATTAATACTTAGTAAAAAATAAATTAATATATATTAATATTAATTTAGTTAGGTATCGAGTATCGAGTTTGGTTTCGTACACTTCCCATCTTCGACCCTGTACCCGATCGGGTACATTCTCCCCTCCTTATACCCGACCCCAACCCGAGCCCAATTTAAAATATCAAAACCCGACCATCGGATACCCACAGATATCGGATATATGAGTACCCATTGCCAATTTAACATCCTTAAATCCTGACTTCGTTTGAATTTTTTTCATCTTATTCTTCTTTCATTATCCAATTTCTTCTTCTTCCATTCAAAATTAAACTCAATTTATAAGCATTATATATTCGTCAAGTCAATCCATTAAATTCATCCTATTGTAAATGTAAAAGAAAATAATTTAATTTCATCACTTCTCATTTTCAACTAACAAAATCTCTTATATTATATTACTCTTCATCTTTAATCATACTTATAGATAATCAATACTTCATAATTATTTTTTTTATTTTTACTTCGTAACTTATTTTTTCAACTTAATCACAACAAAGAATTTTTAATATTTAATATATTTAAAAATAATAAATATATAAATTCACATTTTAATTAGGTAACGAGATCATGGATGAGTACTCAACTTAGTGATAAAAAAATAGAAATATACATTAGGGTTAGGGTTAGGGTTAGGATTAGGGTTAGGTAGTAATTATTAATTATTTAAATATATGTATTTGTATTTTTTAAATATATAATTTTAATATAATTTTAAAAAGGAAAGTTGAGCAAATCACCCTAAAAAGGCCTTAAATGCGTCGGTGGTCACCGCATAATTTTAATTGCGCTAGTGACCACTTTATATTTTTTGACGAAAATACTTCATTGCGTAACTCGATGGGCTTTCTCGTAACGCGATGAGAATATGTTCTTTATATAAATACTCAAAAAAATTTCATTTCGTTATTTTCCTTTCTCTCTATTTTCTCTCTACTCCGCCTTCTCTCTCTCGCACGAAGGCGACGAAACCCTAAACGAACACATCATACAGATCAAAGACAAAAACTCGTTTTAATATCATGTGTTCATCTTATTGTTCATCATACGTATCGATTTATGTTATTATTTCCATTATGTTCATCTTCAAACCCTAAACCATGATGTTGTTCTTATTATTCATCTTGTTCATATTGGTTGTTCATCTTGTCGATGATTATATTTGCATATGATGCTTTGAATCGGTTCCGTTTCAGCGAAGGGCCATCCCC
Organism: Impatiens glandulifera; assembly: GCF_907164915.1. Taxonomy (NCBI): domain Eukaryota; kingdom Viridiplantae; phylum Streptophyta; class Magnoliopsida; order Ericales; family Balsaminaceae; genus Impatiens; species Impatiens glandulifera. The sequence goes on along the minus strand of NC_061865.1, from coordinate 15,827,059 downwards.
ATGTAGCGAAGGGCCATGTAACGATGAACCTTCTTGTCCATCTTATTGTTCATCTTGTTCATATTAGTTGTTCATCTTGTCGATGATGATATTTGCAGATGATACTTTGAATCGATTCCATTTTAGCGAAGGGTCCTCCTCATGTAGCGAAGGGCCATCCCCATGTAGCGATTGGCAATCCCCATGTAGCGAAGGGCCATCCCCATGTAGCGATGGACCATCCCTTGTAACGAAGGGTCATCCTTTGTAGTGAAGGTCCATCCCTTGTAGAGAAGGGCCATCCCTTGTAGCGATGAGCCATCCCTTATATCGAAGGGTCATCCATTGTAGTGATGGGCCATCCCTTTTTATAGAAAGGAATGACTTGATGGGGGGATTTCTTTTTTCCGTTCTTCTTTGCTTTAAACATTTGTTTGTCGTGGTTGCGCTTATGTATTTTGCTATAAGAATAGGAATGCAATTTGGGATTGAATAAGTAATTGCCCATTTCATGTTTCAATTGATGTAGTGATTGAATAAGTAATTGTCAATTGTTATTTGTTAGTAAGAATATAATGTGCTTTCTCTCTTTTAGACATCTTGATTTCTTTTATCGGATAAAAAATTCACATAGTGTACAAATTTGTTTTATGAAGTGGTTTAGAACTTAATTTGATTGCAAAAATTGAACAAATTAACTCAAGACTGATCCAAGTCAGCCATATCAATGTCTATAATTGTACAATCTTATTGAATATTTGACTTACCTTATTTAGAGAATACATTGTATGAAAAATAGTTTGTTGTACATTTGATGATCATTGATGACATTAAAATTTATCGTCTTGTAAAAGAAAAGAAAGCGAAGAAGCGTGCACGATTATTGATTTTTAACTTTAACTAAACAAACATAGAAATGTGCATAATATCCTTAAAATAGACATGACAAACAAACAATGCTAGTTATACAAAAGAAATAACACATGAGATTACAAAAAAACAGTGTCGATATCATCGCCTTCTTCTTGTAGCATCAAATATGAAGTGACCCATCGCTACATGGGGATGTCCCTTTGCTACATGGGATATCCCTTCGCTACATAGGATGTCCCTTTGCTACATGGGGATGGCCCTTCACTACATGGTGATGGCCATCGCTATATGGGGATGGCCCTTCGCTACATGGGGATGGCCATCGCTACATGGGGATGGCCCATCGCTACATGGGGATGGTCCTTCGCTACATGGGGATCGATAGTCCATCGCTATATGGCCCTTCGCTACGGGGATGACCCTTCGCTACATGGGGATGACCCTTCATTAAAACGGAACCGATTCAAAGCATCATCTGTAAATATCATAATCGACAAGATGAACAACCAATATGAACAAGATGAACAATAAAATGAACAATAAGGCCCATCGCTACATGCCCTTCGCTACATAGGGATGTCCCTTTGCTGAAACGGAACCGATTCAAAGCATCATATGCAAATATCATCATCGACAAAATGAACAACCAATATGAACAAGATGAACAATAAGAACAATCCCATTATTTAGTGTTTGAAGATGAACATAATGGAAATAAGAACATAAATCGATACGTATGATGAACAATAAAATGAACACAGATATTAGAACGGGTTTTGGTCGTCGATTTGTATGATGTGTTCGTTTAGGGTTCTGTCGCCGTGGTCGTCACGTGCGCGCGCGCGCGAGAGAGAACAGAAAATAGCGAAATGAAAAAATTTGAGTATTTATATAAAGAACATATTCCCATCGCGTTACGAGAAGGCCATCGTGTTACACGATGAGGGTATTTTTGTCAAAAAAATATAAAGTGGTCACCATCGCAATTAAAATTATGTAGTGACTACCGACGCATTTAATTTATTTTTTAGGGTCATTTGTTCAAATTTCCCTTTATAAAATGTATTTATAAATTTTATTAATTCTTGTATTGTTAATGTTATTACATATTTAATTTATTAATTAGAGAATTAAATGAGAGAATGAATATCAAAATTTTATTATTTTTTTATTCAAACTGATTTACTGTGACACACGGGTGTACCATTTTAAATCACAGATCCAAATTAATCTCGTGCTACGACCCGGCAACCCGGCAATCTAGATTTAAGCATTATTATATATATATATAAATTATCTCTCAGATTTATTAGATGAGTTGTTGGATACAGTGGTCGTGACGATTTTGTTGTTTGTTCCTAAATATTAACAAAAACAGAATATTGTTAGTCAAAAAAAATCTTAACAAACAGAACTTCGTTGTCAATATGATTTTCCAAAACCAAAGTAGAATTTCGTACAAATAATATTCAAAACGTATCATTTTCGCAAGCTATGAAGCTTGTTTCCTGTAAATAATTGTGAGATAGGGTTACAAATCGTGAAACATGTATATAGAAAAAGTGGAGAGAAAGACTATTATGTGAAACATGGATTATAGAAGATGAAGAGACAGACGAAAAACATTTGGGTTATAAACGGTCGTTTCATTTCAAATTATTTTTCTTTTTACCAATTTAATTAAACTTTTGAAATAAGATGATGTCATTATGATAGCCGCAACATGAGCAAAAGGAGATTTAGCAACAGAAGATCCGGTCTCCCCATTATATGGACAATATTGACTAGGTCATGCCCAAGATGAAAAAACACTACACTAAATTCTATCATTTATCAAATGAGTTCTTTCTTATTAAATGAGTTCTTTCTAATAATAATGTGTTTGATAATTCTGAAATTATATTGAAATTAGATTGTTCAATTTTAATTCTTAAGTTTGTTCAATTTTAATTCTTAAGTTTGGTAAATCCTTTAATATTAAGAATTGAAATTAAAATTTAAATGAAATTTAATCTAGTGTAATTTTATAATTGTCAATTCTATTCATTTTACGTCGGAATTGTAATTCCAAAATTTAATTATTTTTATATTTTTTTCAAATAAAATAACTTAGTATTTTATTATTCAAAACACAGTTAAAGTTTTTTAAAGTTTTTAATGGATGATTTTGTTTTTGAGATTTAGGAGGTTAAAATATCGAATCAATAATAATTTTTTTTTTATAATTAAGTTAACATTTTGAACTAATATATATATATATATTTTTTAATTTAAGAAGATAATATTTTGAACCAATATTTTGTTTTTGAATTTAAGAAATTAAAATGTTTAACCGGTATTTTTTTAAGATATGAAGTTAATATGTTGAACCGATATTATTTTTAATAAAAATCGAAAGTTAAAAAAATCTCTTAACCCTTTGTGGCTATTGTATCAAACTAATTTTTAATAAAATAGATAATATATATTAAAATTATTTTTATTATATTCTTTTTTACAAAATAAAAATTGAATTATAATTTTATAGTTTTTCAAACATATATAGGAATTGAATTGTAATACAATGTCACTTGCACTTTCACATCCATTCGTACTCTACTTCTATATATATACTCGTACTCTACCTCTATATATTTCTATATATATACTCGTACTCTACCTCTATATATATACTCACTTTCACTCGTGCCTCCACTCTCACCTCCACTCGTACCTCCACCCCTACTTGAGGTAATAATAGAATGATATAAATAATGACAGTTTTAAACATAGCTTCTCAAATTATTTTGTGAAGTGGGGGCTAGAAATTATTTGAGTAAGACTAAAAATGTTGAGACATATTGTTTGCAATTAGCTAAAACCTATCAGGTAAGAAATAAAGTAGACAAGTTGAAATACTAGTTCTGTAATACAGAACCTCACACTACTTTATCATTATCAACTTGAAACTTGAAATATTAGAAACACAGTATTAATGAAATTCGTTACCTTCCAGATTTATCGGACGAATTTTTAGATAGAGTGATCGCGACGATTTCGTTGTTTGTTTCCTGAATGTTAACAAAACAGAATATTGTCAGTTACAAACAGAACTTTGTTGTCAATATGATTGTCAATATGCCAAGAAGAGAAAACACTACACTAAAGTTCTATCATGAACTAAGTTAGTTTTACTGTCATCCATTAATGAAAACAGAAATAACTTAAATTCAGTTATAAACTACCATAAGAGAGATTCAAAGTTACAATACCTTAAAAGCTAAAACTATACAAAACACTTAATGACATGGTTAACTACTCATTTATGTTTTGTTTGATAGATAATATAGTTGGTATTAAGCCTATAACACATTGTTTCAGTGTTTTCAAATGATTAAGATCATCAACTGAAGATGAAGGGATAAAGGGAGTTACATGAATGGAGACATCACTGCAATCTTTTTTGACCCTGTGAGATTCCGAGTTTGAATCAGGGAAAGATGCAGGGCGTTTTTTCTCACCGGTCTTTTTCTTTAGCAACTTGGAAGCTCGTTCCATAAGGGGCTTGACTGGAAACAATAATTGATGTCCACGATCAACAATGCATTTGATAACAGTTTGCAAGGCGATTAGTTCCTCCTCTGCAGTAGTACTGTTATGTGAAGTCAACATTTGCTCTTTTAACTCAAGATCCCTCCTTTGTTCATGAAGACGATTCCTTTCCATTTCAACTTCCTTAACATGGTGATCTACAGATTCTCGAGTCTTGTCAATTTCTTTCAACTTCTCCTCAAGTTCCTCTTGTTTAAGTCCAAGCTCTTTCTTTTGCAGATCTAACTTTTCCTTGTCCAACTTAAAATACTTCTCTTTCAAATGGAATTCCTTAAGAGATCGATTGAAGGAGGCTTCAAGAGAATCAAGTTCTTTACCTCTGATTTTGTTTGCCTCTCCTGACTCCTCATGCAGTTTTTGGATCTCATCAAGCCTTTTGAAGCGATCATTAAGTACTCTCTCCTTAAGATCCAAATCGTCAGCTTGCTTCTCCCTCTGCAGCAATTTATCCAAACGGGAATCCACCGACTTCCTTAACAACTCAACTTCTTCCTTACTTTCTTCAATGGACTTACGGGTCTTATTCAAACCAGCTTCTCTTGTCCGGAGATCAATTATAGCTTCATCAAATGCCTTTTCTGAATAATCTAAATTTTCTTCAAGATCATTCCACGCAAGATTAATAAGTTTTATTTTACTAACACAGGTTCTCTTCAAACCCACGAGTGCTGATACCTTCTCAGACGAAGTCATGATTACCTATAATAAGAACAACTTGTTTCTTTACTAACATAACGCTATAACAGAGACTATGAGATTGAGACAAACAGTTGATTAAAAATACAAATTTAGAAATCAACCCGGAAAACAATTCTTTATATAGAATGGTTTCCAAAAACTCACTCAGTAAATAGATCAAAATGATCGGTAGACCGGTGGACGGAGCTTGAGCTATGAAGAACTGAAGAAGAAGAAGAAAACTTGAAGGGAAAGATGTGAGCTTTGATGAAGATTTGCTTGTTCTACCATTATCAGTTCGACTTGGAAAACCCTATTTTCTCCATCCATGCATGTCTTCCTTCTAGTTTCCTCGGTTCCTCCTACTCATTATCATCTTACACTAGGCCTGCTACAAGTTATTGTATTAATTAATGAATGACCTGTCTTTTCATAATATATTGTATTAATTAATGTATAATAAGATTTTTTTTTTTAAAAATAACTTATAATTCAATTATATATTTTTTTATAAATTGTGAAAGTGTTAGGAGATAAAGTGGTTGATTAAACTTAAACTTAAACTTATACTTTGAAAAAAAACAAAAAAAAATTGTAATATATTATGTAGGCAGTCTACTGATTTTCAAGATAGTGTATAATTTGTCCTAGTTTTATTTTACCAAATAATAAATTGTTCATGCTCTCATCTTCCAAATACATGAATAGAGTATTTTGATCTTTCCTTGTTTTATCATCTAATCTCCTCCACTGTTTTTTTATATTTATAGAAGAAAATGTCAATTTTATCATTTAACTATAACGAAATATTCACGTATATCACTGAACTAAGTTCATACCACTGTAGTTGAGTTTAATGTTCATCTATGTCACTACTGGACAAAAACATCCAATTCCGTTAAGTTTTTCGTTAGATAATGACACGTATAATTGATATGTTATTTTTAAAAAAAATAATATATATTATAATTTTATTTTTATTCAAAATTTTTAAATAATAAAACTTTTATATTTTTAGAGATATTAACCAAACTAGACATTTTGAGAGATACTAACAATAATTCAATTTTTTTTTAATTAATATATTTTTAACATTTATTTTTATTAATGTTATTATTTAAAAATATTAATAAAAATAAATGTTAAAAATATATTAATTAAAATAAAGTAAATATATTTTTAATGATTCTCAAAATATATAATTTATTTGATTAATAACTTTGAAAATGTAAATTAAGTTTTATTATTTAAAATAGTGAATAAAAATAAAAATAAAAATAAAAACATAATATATATTAATTTTAAAAAAATGACATGTCAATCACACGTGTCATCATTTAACGGAAAACTTAACGGATTTGGATGTATGTGAATATTCTGTAATAGTTCAATGGTAAAATTGACATTATTCCCTTTTTTATATGATAACCTTTATTTGAGGGGTATTTGGTTTATTTAAGGGAATGTAGATATGAATAAGATTATAGAGGTATAGAATAAGAATGAGTATAATTATAGAAGTGTGGTGTTTAATTAAAAGTATTAATCATTCTCATTCCATTTATAATGTTTGGATCTATCAAACAAAAATTATTACTATTATTTTGTTATTAAAACTAGTATTAATATTTTAATTTTATTTTTTATTATTTTTTATTTAATTAAAAATATAAAATATTTCTATTTTTATATATAATTATTTAAAATATTTAAGTGTGTCATAATTTAATAAAATATAAATATTTAATATTTTATTATATTAATTATATTTTTTAATTATTATAATAATAAAAAGTTGAATGATTCATGTTTTTTAATTATAAATAAAAAACTATCTATTAAACATAAATATTGTAAGATAAAGTTTTTTAAAATATTGTATATTAATAGTGAATAAATAATTTTTGGTTAAATATAATCATTTATTTAATAATATATAACTTGGTATAATATTTTTAATAATAATTTTATTTAAATATTTTATTTTTAACTTTTTAAATATTTTTTTAAATAATATTTTTATATAAAATTGTTATTTTATTTTTAATTTTATATTTTAATTAATTTATTATAATTTTATTATTAATATATAATATTTAAAATTAATTATATAAAAATATTATATTATTATTAGTTATTGTAATTATTATTAAATTTTTATTTATTAATTTTATTTTAAATAATTCATTAATATTATTTAAATAATTGAAATCATTTCTTTTAATAAATTAATAAAAAAATATTATTATTTTATTTATAAAAGAACCTTGTAATATAATTATAAAAATAAAAATATTTATAATATTATAATTATAATTACGAATACGGAGTAAATAAAAATAGAATAGTGGAGATAACGAGGAGGAAGAAAGTGAATTCCACATGAATGATATTCATTCCTCTCAATTTAGATCTTTTTCTCTCAGCATCATCATACTGGGATCATAATACATAAGACCAGTAGAGTGAATCCCATCAATGATTGGGAAAAACCCCTCAATTTAGAGGAATGAATAATTCCCGAGTATTCGAAATCAAAACCATTAAAGTGTTAAGGAAACCATTAAAGTGTTAAGGTAGGCCTTAATATTATTATCCTCGATCAAGTATTTCTTGAAATTTGCCCGGTAATTTACCTTAGTTTGCAAAGATAGTTAAAGTGATCATAATAATTGGAATCAAATCTTTTTCTTATATCTATTTAAGTCTTTCCAAGTTATTATTTCCTCTAATTTCTCTTCCTCTTTTGCATAAGAGGCTGACCAAGGATCTTGCTCTTCCTAATAGATAAACTGCAACAATTTTCATTTTTCGTCTATTATCTCATCCAGGTTGAAGAAATAATTAGCATCAAGAAGCATCCATTAGCGTTTCTTTATTAAACTTTGGAAGCTCAATTTTTGAAAACATCGTTGGATTGTGGTACCTATGGTTATCGCCTTCTTGTTTCTTTTCTCTTTTTGATGTGGTTGTTTGTTACCTCCCTATTCGGGATTTTGGTGATGACCTTCTTGTTCAGGACTTCATTGACAATATTTTTGGTCTAATTTTGCCTATTAGCTCCCACGACACTTTGAATATTATTATCATTCTTAAGCATAAAAATTTGACATAATTTAATTCAGAAATAATATTATTAATTTATAATAATATTAAAATAAGATTTTGAATTTTTAAATTAAAAAATAATCAAAAACTAAAATTAAAAATCAAAATTAGGGTTAATTATATAATGATAATTAAACTCTAATTAGAAAAATTAAATAAAAATATAAAATTAATTTGAGGTTAAAATATTATATTTATTTACTCAAATTAAACCCAAAAGGGGTTGAAATTATTTAATTATGATTTTAAAATTAAATTATGTATAATTTATGGCTTAAAACAATTAAATAAATACCCAAAATATCAAAATAAAAATAATGAACATAAATGTTTCCAAAAATATTTTTGTGTGGAATTTTTAGTGAAAAACAATGAGAAAAGGGGTTAAAAATTTGATTTCAAATATTTTTTTTATTAAAAATATAAACTGATGATCCTATGTGGCCGAAATTATGTTTAAATGTTGCAGCAGCATTCAGGACCATCAAGATGGCGCTAGATTTTCATCCAGCACCCAGGATGACACCACGCACCTCGTTGTAGCGGAAGCACGCGTGCGCCTAGTCCACACGGAATCAACTAACGGGGAAGCTAATCCCGTAAGCACATGCGTTCGAACGCCAACGGAACGTGGATGAACCGCCAATGGCGCGTTTTGATTAATAAAAACGACGCCATTTTGTTCATCGTCTTTGCGAACTATAGAGGTTGCGATCGACGCTGGCGATTCTTCTAGAAACCGTATCTCCTCCAATACTCAACATTATCCTCTCATTTTTTACCCTCGTGCACGTCGACTCCTCGCATTCAATTCTCCTATACTTTGAATTCAAACCCTAGATCCTATCTAGGCTGCTGAAAAAAAATTAAATTTGAAGGATAGGATTTCAGTAGCAAAATTGGAGGTGAATTCGACCTCCACAACCAACCTAATTTAATATAAATACGCTCTATGCATTCTTCTTCCAATCCATTAACAATCATCAATCATTACATCTTAAATTGAAGAATCAAAGAGTTCCGGTGAACTGGATTTTTGTGAAATCCTCTTCGGCGATCCAAGCTTTGATCCAGGCTTTGGGAAAGCTTTCTCACCCATGATTGGAGTGTTCTCCAATTGTTGGTAAGTTTCTAGATCCACTGTAATTCAAATTGTGATTGAAAATTGAATTTTTTCTAGTTTGATCAGGTTGATCTCTACTAGGGTTCAATTTTGTGTTTTCTTTGTTTTGAATCACTCTTAGATGATTTATGAACTTTCTGTTGAAAAAGATTTGATCAAATCAACCTAAAAAATTCTAGTTTGAAAATCTAGATTTTTTTGAATTTGATGTTCTCGAGTTTTTAAGCTAGAATTTTATTTTACTTAATTTCAAGTTAAATTTTATAATTAATATTTAATAAATACCTAATAATTATAGATACATTTTTAATATGATAGTTTTATTGAAATAAAAATTAAAAAAAATGTTTTATTTGAAGGGTTAAAATATTTAATAAAATATATATATATATATATATATATATATTAAATATATTTATTTTTAGAAAATAAATATAAATAGTATTTTATATGAGAATTCATTATAGGTTTATTTGATATGAGTGTGTGAGTTGAAGTATTAAAATATTTATTAAAAAATATGATATACATTAAATAGGCGATTTTTAAAGTGCAATTTTATAAAGAAATAAATTTAATATAGATAATTTTTTAGATGAAAATTTAGAAGGTTAAATTGTTTTATTTGTAAGTAATTATGGTACAAGAAAATTTGAGAATTATTATTATGTATATAAATATTTATATATAAAAATAAATAAATATTTCATATTAATACAGTATATTTTATACTTAATTTAGTCAATTGTAAATTTATCTTTCACCACAGTATATTTCAACTATATTTTTATTTACTTTCTTATTTCCATAAATAAAGACATTGTTTAATAAAAGTTGAACAAACAAATAGAAAACAAAAAACATATATATAAATAAATTATTAACAGTCAAAATGAAGGAAAAATGTTTCGTTGTCTATTATACATTTAGGACAATCTACATTGAAATCAACGCCTTCCACTCAAAGCTCCTAGCTACCATCCCAATGTATATAGTTGGATTTTTTTCTGACATATTGGTTTACAGAGCTTAGTATAAGGAATATTATAATTAATATTAGGGTGAAGCACCCTACGAAAGGCATTACGACAACGCAAAATAGTGTTATGACCCGAAAAACTTTTGGCTAGACCACTCAAAAGCCATGAGCCAAACGGATCACCAATTGAAATGTGAGCAATTGCTACGACATAAGTAGTTATAGGATGCCGTTTTGTTTCACACAACTTGAAAGAGAAAAGCACATGAGCTGACTTAATTTTCCAGTTAAAAGAAATTGTCCACATTAAAATTACCTTCTGGAAAGGTTCGTTTGATATCCAAAAACTGCTCAGCAACAGTCGGACAAGTGGGAAATGTCGGGGTGAACCAGAAAAGTTTGGGTAGAGTCGAATCTAAGCGTTGGCTAGGGAAGCATCCCGTAGTAAGAGGAGTAGCTATGAACCCTGTAGACCATCCCCATGGGGGTGGGGAAGGGAGGGCCCCGATTGGTAGAAAAAAACCCACAACCCCTTGGTGTTATCCTGCACTTGAAAGAAGAAGTAGAAAAAGAAATAAATATAGTGAAAATTTGATTCTTCGTCGCCGTAGTAAATAGGAGAGAAAATCGAATATATTTCTTCCTCTTTCTTTACAAAAGAAAAAAAAAGGAGTAAACTGTGACACGCTCACTAAAAAACTCTTTTGTGGAAAAGCATTGATAAAAAAAATAGATAAGCTTAACACAAAAGCGGAAAAAGAAATAATAGTAAATTGGTCATGAGCATCTACCTTATAAATATCATCCACCAATCTTGTCACTTCCTCCTTTCTATAGAAAGAGATAATAATATAATAGACGTGCTAAGAGAACTCTCTACTCATATTAGTTACAAGCATAATATCACGTTGGCAAAGAAAACAATCTAACCAATGTGATAACAAAAGAACCACCTTTAAATATCATCCACCAATCTTGCCACTTCCTCCTTTCCAAAAGCATTTTTATTTGACCACGTAGAAGAACTTATATAGGAAATAAAAACATTACATAGATTAAGTCCAGAATTCAAGGACAAGGACTTTCCAAGTAATAAAACTCTCGTTTAGAAAACTGGAGCATAATAACATTTATCAAGGATAAAAGCCTTGAATTGTGTGATTCAAGCCTTAATGACCGACGAAGAAACCACATCGCAGACGTTCCTTTACCTTTCATCCTTATCAATTTGACAAAATTCCCTAATAAGGTAAACTTACGTCATATTAGAAAGTCGACAATATTGTGGAATAAGCTTAGTTGTCACTCCATCGACGTTTAAAATAGGTTCACCAATCTAGATATCTTTGTACCTATACAGAGAAAGGACCAATAAGAAGTTAGGATACATTACAAGGACAATTTTTCAATTGTTAAGGTCTATGATGAATCACAAATCTGCACTTAAAAACGAATTACAAATGTGTGTATTTGCTTAAATCATCTTCTTTACCAAGTCTTGAACATGAGACCATGAGATTGCATCAAATCTCAACCATGAGGCCAAGTAAGAAGAATTGACTTAAATCCTTGTCATAAGAATATATACTAATATTACCTAAGACAGACATTAGGATCTACTTTTGACACAATCTTCTCATTTGCACGAATGATCTTTTTTATTCCAATCTTGACAAAGTAGTTATATGAATCCAACTGCTGCTTCACCAAACCTCTCCCCTGAAAATCCAAACAAACATATGAATAATCATTGTCACATTTATTTCATCAAGCCATGGGGAAAGACTTCATTAAACAGTGAATTATGTACAGTATCAATTCTCTTTCCCTACCATTCCTATTTTCTTCTCATTCTCTCGCATTGGGAAAATTAATAGGAATCCTAACCCATTTAATCATTCTCCTATTTTCAGGCAATTACAAAAGTATGTAAAAGGTGATAAAATATGTAGGTCATTGTTCTCCCTATAGTGGTAACATCAGGTCACAAGAGCATTCACAATCCAAAATGTATCAAGTTTTATTAACTAATATAAACTAAATGTTAAGAAACGATGCCGTGGTTATCACCTCCAACAAAGACAACATATTGCTTTCTCACAAATAAGAAAATCTCTTAATCTAATATCATACCCATTACTTTAAATATCATACCCATTACGACTATAAGTCACTTCAAGTTCTAGTAAAACAAAAAAGTAGTGAAAGACTGTACCTTTAGAAATTCAGGAAGAAGTTGGAATTTGTCCACTACCAATTTCATTGGAGCCGCCAATACTTGTTTATCCATGTCCATCATAGAGTCCGCACCCATTCAGTATCACAAAAGAAACGTACTATGAATATTTCAGCTCTCTCAGTAGTAATTGCTAAGAACTTCCCTCCTCTTCCGTATACAACTAGCTCGTGGAGATGATGAAGAGTCGCAATCGTTAAGTAAAACACTTGTATCTATGTGTTGGAATTATTTCCAATATTTGGGTACATATATTATTTAATAATTGTATATTAGTTGTTATCATAATAAAGATTAACGCTCAATTAAAGTGATCTATTAAAGTATAAAAGTTATGGGCTTATTTAGACATCTATAATAAATATGGGGACATATTTGTGTAGAAGCAGAAATACCATTTATTATTTCGTTGATGGGCCGAATAATAAATGGGTATATTAGGGCTAGGTCCCTAACCCATATAGATAGTCTATCTATTTTGTATCTCTCATCAGACAAAATGTTTATGTTAATCTCTCAAGAACACTCAAGAAGGCTATCAATAAAGGGTTGGAAGACTTAAACCCCACCCACATCAGACATTCCGATCTAGGTCCAAATCCAGAACAAGAAGATCCACATTCTGATCCAGGTCTAGATCCAGAACAAGAAGATCCAAGATCAAGAGAAGATCCAAGATCAAGAAGAAGAGAATAACGAAGAACGGCTTAATGAACCGTTCTTCATTCCAGATTCAGTTACGTTTCCGCAACTTATGTTTACCTCTATTTATCGACATAGAGTATTAAAGATTATAGATTTTTAAGATTAAAGATTTAGACTAAAGAATCTAACAAGTGGTATCAGAGAGGCTCTCTCTATGTTAATTTATTGAGATTTAGACTTATAAGATTTTTTAAGAAAATAAATAGACATTCATGTATGTTTTTTTTATCTAATTCGTTTAGAACTAATAATGATATATTGAATTGTTGAATTATAAACAACAAAACTTGAAATTTTAGAATTAAATTCAAACTAGAACAAAGATATCAAATATCTAAACCCGAAATTATTGAAGCACGGTGAAGATGAATAGTTTATTTATTTTTTTTCTAAGAAATATGCATGTTATATTATTATTTTAATAATAATTAATATTTATAAATAATATGGGTGTATAAATGATAAAGAACGAAGGAATATATAATGCATTTAATATAAATACATATAAGATGTATAACTTAAGAATCATAACTAATTAAGAAAAATTAATGCATATACGTTTATGATGATGCATATACATGTATGATGATAAGGAATAAAGAAATGAAATAAATATTGTGTACATATAAGTGCATTATATATATTTTAGCTGGAATAAAGTTAGACATTAATTATATAAATATATATACTTAAGAAATTAAGATATTAATATATTAATATATAATTAAGTATTAACTGAAATAAAGTTTTAATGGTATGAATTTTTGTTTTTTATACGGAATTTAAAGTATTAATTAAAAAATATATATATTATATAATTTAAAATTTTATAATAATGAACTTTAATCGAATTAATTAAGGAATCAAGGAATTCAGTTTTAAAATAATAATTAATTATGACTAATTATTAATTAATAAATTAAAATAATAATAATTATTATTTTAATTAATTAAATATTAAGTAATATTTATATTAAAATAACTGTTAATATATTAATATACAATTAAGAATAAAGTTAAAATATTTTATGGAAATTAAAATTAAGAATTATGAAATAAAGTAAATTATGAAATTATGTGTATATACATTATGATTTGAAACTTAAGTAAAGAAAAATAATTATTTATCATATTTATAATATTTTATAAAATATTGATTACATTAAGTTTTTAATATATTTAATGAATTAGTATAAAAATGGATGAATAAATACATTTAATTTATGACTTAATGAATTAAGTTTTTAATATATTTAATGAATTAGTATAAAAATGGATGAATAAATACATTTAATTTATGACTTAACGAATGTATCGATTATTTGTACGAATATATTCCGAAATTAAGAAGAAAAAAAAATCAAGAATAAAGAACTTAATGTATTGATTATTTATATGAATATATTCAGAAATTAAGAAAAATGCACGAAATAAAGAGATATTATTATTTTATTATTAATAATAATTTACGATTAAAGAATAAATAAATATCAATAACTTATTTATCAAGAATTGAGTTGATTAAGGAAATCAATTAACCTAATAATGGATAAATTTAGAATTTTAGCGTAATCTATGTAATTGATTATTTAATTATTTATTATTATTATATTTGGATCAATAATCAATTATGTTATATTACACGTTCAAATATATATACATATTTCGGTCTTTATGTATATATTGTGTTGATTGATATTAAAAAATAATTGAGTGATTAGTAAAATCACAATTATTTGTTTTATGTAACACATATGAAATTTATGCAATTTTGATACATAAAACAATATTCGGATTTTCGGTATTAATAACACATTCAAAATTTGGTACAATTTTAGGCCCACTTAAATTTGTAATTATGCGGTTGTTAATCGTCTCAAAGGAAGGTTAATAATTGGTCGGATTACAAATTTAAATAATGTACACATTATTAATTTATAAAACATATTTGTTTTATAAGATTAAGACGGTTGTGTTTGTAACTATGCGATTATTAATCGGACAAAATAAAGTTTAATAATTGGTCGAGTTAGACGCTTAAAGTATGTACATAAGTTATTAATTTATTAAATCAATTAATTGAAGCAACATCCTACCAAAGTAGGCTCTCTTGTGTAGGTTAATATGTTTTATAAATTAAGAAGGTAGTGTGTATGCATTTCATGCGGTTATTTAATCGGCCCAAAGGAAGATAAATAACTGGTTAGAATAACATTATGCACATGTGGTAATAAATATGTAACAATTATTCGGTGGGACATGTGAATAATTAGAATATCCAAAGATAACCAATTGTTTGACAGGACTTATTGTTAATATTTGATTACTACAAAAGAGTACCGTTTGCAAGTTAATATTTAATGTCCAAAGACTAAATATTTGCGTTTGGTATCTTATGATGAGACATACCATTATTTTAAATTTATGTGATTATTAAAATTTTGTGAGTATGGTTGTTCATTTGTTTTGTTATCTAATCAAGTTAACACTTTTGCTTATACGAATTTTATTCTTGTCAACATCTTAAGTTCATTTTATATGATATAATTTTTAAGAAATATTTAGAATTTGTTGTTTTTTAAGAATTATATCTAAAAGGGTTAAAATTGCTAAGGGTATTATTAGAATAAAGATTTCATAAGAAATACACTATAATATATGTTTTATTTTGTTTCAAAATCATTGCATTAAAGTCAGAGTTACACTAATGTATTCTCATGCATCTAATTTGGATTTTCTTATTTATACTTAAGTTAATTGATGTGAATTGCAGTTGTCTAAAGAGAGACTTAGTCTCTATAAGAACTCACATCAATTGTGTGTAAGAAAAATAAAAGATTGAAACAAAAATAACATAAATAGTGTTCACTTAGCAAATACCTTAATACATAATAAAGAAATGAAGTTGTAAGAATTGCAGATATTGCACCTAAAAGAAAATTACTAAAGAAATTGGTGAATAAAAGAATACATATTATAGTTTGTTTGTTTTGTTCTAAGAGTAATTTAACTTCAATACTCATACACATTTGATGGTAACTTCAGTATTACTAAAGTAAATGTGTTGATGTACGGTTGAGTTAATTGTCAAAAGTCAATTGATGGCGAAAGAAACATCGGCATGGGCATTGACAATTCATATTAAAGATGAAGAAATAAATAACTACTTCAGATACTCTTTATTTGAAAACAAACATTTTTGGAATATCTCCATATAATTAACTTAGTTGGAGAGAATAATTTAAAATTATAACTTGTATACGCAGTAAAATTTCAACTAAAACAACTAATAAATTCTTTTGGGGTTGTCCAGTTAAGGTTATGCCTTATGAAAATAAACTGGACTAAAGAATTGTTAAATGTTAATTGTTGGATATTCTAAAAGATCTAGAGACAAATTTAGTCTCATAAGTATTTCAAGATTAACCTTAAATACAAAAGACTCCTTAAATAAGAGTCTAATGTATGCTCAAGATTATATGAATAAAGAAATTAAGTAAATTTATGATGTTGGACAAATACTTGAAAGATCCTGGTTTGGATTATAAAGAAAGCAACCAAACAAGTAATGTGACATTGTAAGAACAAACATTACATACTCATATAGTGAAATCAAATCGTATATAAATCATTTGGTATTTTGATTCGAATTTTGTTGGATACCAAAACAGTGGGAAATTTGTGCTACATAATTTTAGTTTAATTATTAGTTTAAAGAATTAATTCTCATAAAGTGTTAAGCAGACACTCGAATTATTTCGACATGATGACAGAATTTATTAGGTATTTTGTGGCATCCAAATAAAGAATTTGACTGCAAATTTTTGTCATGTGGTTGCAAATTATGAATAATATAGAAATACCACTAAAGATATTACTTGACAATAATTTGGAGTTCTTTTACTTTAAGAGTAATATGAGTTCGACTAAGTCAAACTATTTGGAAAATAACGAATTCAGAATGTTTACTTATCTATTGGGCATATTTGGATAAACTCTAAAATTACAGATCAGTTCTCTAAATATTTGCTATCCGAGGTCTTTCATGAACATATTGTTCATATGGATATTGCATATTTAGATGATATACAGTTTTAGTGGGAGTTTGTATTGTGATGCTTGTATGGATATAATTTGGGATTTATGTACACATTAAAGAATCAGTTTCTAAAGAAATTAAAGATTTAGTTTTAAAGAAATCAAGATTATAAAGTTATTCAGATTGATCTCTATAAGGAATAAAGGAGGATTAGTTGGTATTAGACATGTTAAAGATCACACTATATGTTAATCCACACTACACACCCATGTTTAATCTATGTCATTTGATTGTATTGACATATGTGACTATTGAGGGTTTAGTTACGAATTAATGTAACAAAAATTGCCTCAATCCTATGTTGATATAATTGATGGACGAGATTGATATAGATGTATTTGGAAATGATAACAATATTTTGAGCTCTTAAGGTTATAATATAAAATTGAATGAAATATTATATGACCCAAGTGGGAGATTGTTGGAATTATTTTCAATATTTGGGTGCATATATTATTTAATAATTGTATATTAGTTGTTATCATAATAAAGATTAAAACTCAATTAAAGTGATCTATTAAAGTATAAAAGTTATGAGCTTATTTAGACATCTATAATAAATATGGGGACATATTTGTGTAAAAGCAAAAATACCATTTATTGATTTTTATTGTTCACATACCCATGACCTTACATGATTAATTATTTCTTATCAATACAACATCTTTGGAAACGGTAGCATATGTTGATAACTTGTCCCGATTGGGACACATATGATAAGTACAACCAGAATCGAGTATCCAATCATCTTGCAACATTGGATCGCAAACAGAAGCCATGAAAAATTCATTGTCTTCGGCATCAACAATATTGGTTTTGCCGCAATTTTCTATCTAATTTTTAGTCAGAATGTCATCTTCTTTCTTAACTTTATTTTGAAGCTTTCAACACTCATATTTTATATGGCCTCCTTTTGTAGTAATTGCAAGTCTTCTAAGGTTTTCTTGACTTTGATTTATCTCTCTATTCACTTTTTGAACCACTTTCTTGTGTTCTCCCTCCAACAATAAGACCCTCTACTAGACCATAAGAATAACCAACAAGATGTTTCATTTTCTCCTTAGACAATAATGCATCATAACATCATTGGTTGTGAGAATATCACGACTAAATAATAAAATCACAAAACATGATATACGATGGAGGCAAAAAACACAACATAATCAAAACTAAATCTTCATCGTCATACTTGACCTCTAAGATCTCCAAATCAACAACAATTTTTTAAATGTTGATAAATGCTCTTGTAAATACTTACCAGGCATATGATGAAAATATAAACTATGTTTTAGATGCAACTTATTAGTAAGACTTTTCATCAAACATAGTTATTCTAGTTTCAACCATTACCCAACAACACTCGTCTCCTTCAAGATCGACCCTGAGGTAAGACAACTTATGTAGATGCATAGGCCCCCACCTTTATAGGGCCCACATTTTTTAATATTTAATAGTATTATTAATTATATAATCTTATTTTTTCCTTTTTTCTCCTTTCATATTAAATATATATATATATAACATTTTTATTTCCTTTTTAATCTTACTTTCCATATTATAATATATTAACCATTTATGTCTCATTTATATTATTAAAATTTAAAAATAAAAATTATTTACTATTTTAGGGGCACAAAATTTAAATTTTCATTGGACTGGATCTGCCGTGCCCATGTCATTACTTTTAAAAATATCTTAGTGCCATTTAATTTATAAAATTTCGATAATTTTAAATTTCCATTATTTTCTTATAAAAAAAGGAGTCTATGGAGATTAACCACGACTTTGACATAAGATAACTTCGAGTTATATTTCTATACAGTTTTACATTACCAATTCATTAGAATTTTTTAAATCGAAATTCTTTTGAAAGTAAAAAAAAATCCCTAACTATTAATTTTTTCCTTTCTTAGTCATATTTGCTAATTTTGAATATATTATTTTATGTATGATGATGAAACTAATTTTAAATGAAGTCGAGTGAAATAATCATCTACTCCATCCTTTCGTAGAAAATTCAAACGAAGATAACTCATTGGGGAATTTGATGAAATATCCCAAAAATAACAGGGGGAAATTAATTTTATATACTCTCAAATAAAAAATTATTTCCTTCTCATCTTTCTCTTCTTCTCTTCTCTTCTCTTCTACTATCTTCTTTCTCTCTTCTTCTCCCTCAACAATGGTGAGTTCCCTTCCGACGACACGTCTATCCCAAGCAAAGCAATGTCTTCTCCTACCTCCCCTCCCGACGTCTAATATCCTCCCGACGACTATGTAGCATTTATGCTAGATCTTAAACAAACACCGACGACTGTACCATCCCGCTAGATCTCCAATAAACGCTGAATTAATGGGTAAGTTAGATATTGCTTTATTTTAGCTGAAACACTTGTTATTAATCAATTGAGATTGCAAAATACATCTTGTGCTTGCGCAAATACAATTTGTGCCTGCGAAAATTGCATTTGCATGTGTTGGGTTCTTGTTGTTGAGCAAAAAATGAGGTAAAATGTTATTGTCCTTTGTGTTTTGTAATATAAAGTATCATTTTTCTTCTTTATTTGGAAAGACAAACTAAATAATAGTGAGTTTGTGCAAATTGCATTTACGCCTGCGCAAATTGCATCTTGCGCACTTTGAATCGGTGCAAACTGTCGTTTGCGCACTTTGTTGCTCTTTGTTTTAGTTAGTATAAAGCTGTGACATTGTTCTCTATCCATATGTTTTCAATTTCCTTACAGAAATGTGTTTTGGCAAAGGGAGAAACCTTATGTTGTGAATTATATAGTTCATTTCTTTTAAAGGTGAAAGAGAAGCTAAAAATTTCATCAAGCCTTTAAATTTTGAATGGACAAGGGAAAGATTTTATTCCTTTTATGGAATGAAAACATAAACAATAGATGCCTTTTATGACAGTGATTTAAATGCTAAAGAAGAAAATTTTATGATATTGGTTTCTTGTCATGTGTCTGGACATATTGAATCTTCTCTAGAGGCTGCAACTTCGACCCTAGGTGATGCTTCTCTAGGGAAATATAAAGCTTCATCCAATATGCTCCGTCTTAACCAAACCCTTCAAGGATGGTTCATGTGGACAGGCCAGCAGGGGGAGTAACATATAGACTAACAACTACTTATTGTTGCTCTTAAACCACCTTTCTTAATGCTCTGGTTCCTGAATGTGTGAATATTCATATTTATTGTGAACTTATATTTGATGTTTAATTGTCTTAGACATTTTCATAACATGTTATGTGAAATTTGGCAATTATTCGGGGTACCCGAGACACATGTATTATAGAGTGTGGATGCATTTATTTATTTTACTTAAACATATTTTGTTGAAGTACAAATTTATCAAAAATGGGATATTAATCTTATTTTAATTTAAAGACAGAAGAATGCAATTTTATAAATAAGAGGGTAGAATGCCAAGTGTGGCAGTTCTTAAACCTGATAACCATCTACAAACTAAAAGGAAATTATAAGAGGAGGGAAAGGAGGAGACCACATAATAATTAATACACAAATCCTAAATATTGTTGCTTGAATCATTCTCCAACTGATGAGCATTCCTAGAAAAGGAAGAATGGTTGTTAAACTGCTCGCTAGCAAGAAAGACTGAATGCATTTGCTGAGGATGATAAAGCGGTTTTCCCAATTGAGCAACATCTTCAACAAAACGTTCTTGAAGCTCGTGTCCAACATAATCGTTGTTTTGAGGAAAGACTATTATTAGGGTTGTTGTTGTTGTTACCACCATTCATGGATTCGTCCATCATCATTCAAACTCGCTATTATTTAGTCTGTCTGTCCAAACAAAGAAGAAAAAAAATGATATTTTATCTTATAAAACACAAAGGATAATAACATTTTACCTCATTTTTTGCTCAACAACAAGAACCCAACACATGCAAATGCAATTTGCGCCCGCGCAAGATGCATTTTGCGATCCCAATTGATTAATAACAAGTGTTTCAGCTAAAATAAAGTAATATCTAATTTACCCATTGATTCAACATTTATTGGAGATCTAGCGGGATAGTACACTCGTCGGTGTTTGTTGAAGATCTAGCGTAGATGCTACAGAGTCGTCGGGGGATATTAGACGTTGAGAGGGAGATAGAAGAAGGCGAGAGAAAGATGAGAGGAAAAGAGAAGAAGAGAATGAATGAAGTTTTTATTTGAGAATATAAAGGTAAAAGTTTGACAAAAGGTTAATTTTACAAAAAGTTAATTCCCTATTGTATTTTGGAATAACCTTTGAAGGATATTTCATCAAATTTCCAAACTCATCCAATACTTTAAAACTATTATTTAAAATACCATATTTCTCTACTAAATTTGCCTAGAGATTTAAAAGAAATAATCACTTGCAAGTTAGTCGGCAACCACTATTCCACTAGTTTTTTTTTAAATGTATTTATATATATATATATAATTAATATTTTAATTTACTGATTTTATTTTAAAATAATAATTAATAAAAAAAACTTAAATTGTGATTGGATAATAATTATGTTTTTAATAAAATTAATAATTCTAATATATATAAATAGTTTTTAAAATCAATGATCAATTGAAATAATTATTTTATTTTAAAAACATTTATTTATATAATTTCATTTCTAATCTATTTAATTTAAAATGACTATTAAAATATTTACTAAATAAATACGATATTAAACCACAAAATTAAGAATGATATAGAATAAAATATTTGGAGCTAAAAATTTATTTTGAAATTTTATAACAAAAATAAAAATAATAATTTTAAATTAGATATAGAATAAAATAATTTTTAATATAATAAGATTATATATAAATATTTCATTAGATATTATAAATTAAACATATTATAAATAAATAAATTGTTATTTAAAAATATTTTATATAAATATACATTAATTTTAAGATTTATAAATAAATTATATATATTAAATTTATTAATCTCATTTAATAAATTAAAATTATATTTATAAGTACTAAAATTTTATCACTCTTTGGTGACTATTTTTCGTATTCGTCTTCTTTATTACAAATGAGATGTTGTATGATTTAAAATTCTTTTAAAACTTTTTGTAAAGAGTTTTTTGAATTTATTTTAATTTTATAGTAGTTTTTTCTTGCTATTTTAACCATTTTTTTTATATATATAAGGTGTAATTTGTATATGGTCAAATATTATTATTTAACTTAAATGGGTTCAAGGCAATTTAAGTACGAGGCAATCTTCCTCCCTATTTAGATTTTTCCCTCCACTACTTCACTCGAACAAATCTCCATTCTTTCGCAATCTCTCTCAGTTTGATCTATTCATCGATCATGCCGATAGAAATGCCTAGAGGACTTCCGTTTTCGGTAGATACCTGGACACCGTCTTCAAAGAAGAAGAGGCATCATTTCCTGACTCACGCACACAAAGACCATTCTCAAGGAATCGCAACCCATTCCGCATTTCCCATTTATTCAACCCACCTCACCAAAACCCTTGTGCTTCAATATTCTCCACGGGTTTCTTTCTTTCTTTCTTTCTTTCTCTTTCGCTTCAATCTCTCTGTTCGTTGGACTCATATTCGCGGTTATCTTCTTATGGCAGCTTGATGACTCCTTGTTTGCCCCTATAGAGGTTGGTCAAACGCTGATCATTGATGACTCGGATGGAGCTTTCCGTGTTACCGCTTTTGATGCAAATCATTGTCCTGGTATTTTCTTCTATTGTTTCTTGAATTTCTATTTTCAATTTTACAAGATCTACCTATTAGCTAAAGCAAAACATGCCTTCTTAATTCATCAATTTTAGACTTTATGTAGGTTGATTATAAGCTTTGAATTGGTAAATAGACTTTATTGACAGATGATCTTTTTTCGCACTTTGCAAATCATGAACTTTAGGAGCAGTTATGTTCTTGTTTGAGGGAAGTTTTGGTAACATCCTCCACACCGGAGATTGTAGACTCACACCGGAATGTTTGCAAAACATGCCTGAGAAGTATATAGGTAGGAAAGACAAAGAGCCCAAGTGTAGACTTGATTATGTTTTCCTGGATTGCACATTCGGAAGGTCTTCAATGAAGATGCCCAGCAAACACTCAGCTATTCAACAGGTATGGCCTCTTCTTCCCATCACCATGTCATTTTCATGTCACCTTCCTGAAATTCCTGCTATGCCAAATGGAAAAAATAGGATATGGTTTCATATTTCTTCATCCATTTCTTGGGTAAAGTATCCCAACTATATTTGAAAATGGATTAGTTCATAATATCTATGCATAAAGTTAAATGGAGAAAAGGTGTATTCCATATAGAAGCACTTTTTGAATAACAAGAATATCATCTTCTGAAGGGAATCTACTCTCTTTGATCACTCCATACAGAGTCACCAGCCTTGTTCAGTGCAAAATAGTAGAATTTGGATTATTCCCAAAACTTGGAGATCCAACTACCCCTTAAATCAAGATGCTTCAACCTCTTAAATCAAGACCCTTACTACTTTAGCTATCCTGGATAGGTGCTCTTTGGCCTTTACTCCTAAGATCTTGTTGGTTTGAAGCTTTTGATATATTATCATTTTCATTTTTGTTGGCCTCTACTCACCCTGGTTAGTTGAGTGACAATAAACTTGGACCAAGAGATTTTCTATCCAAAATGTCTCATGTTCGATTCTTATTAAAAATACCAAATTAAAGTAGGAGGTAATGGTGGGGAGTTGTTCTGCTACTATCCTCCAGGAATATTTGAGGTGCGAGAAAGCTAGCCCTGATACCCTTATCACAATTATTTTTTTGCTGGCCTCTGTGTATTCCTCCTTTATTGTTTAGTAGGTCCAATTTGTACTATGAATTATCTGTATGAAAATTGTATCTTGATGAGTTGACTTACAAACTGACTTCATTAGTTTATTGGCTTGCAATAGGTTATTAGATGCATATGGAATCATCCTGATGCTAAGGTGGTGTATTTAGCATGTGACCTTCTAGGTCAAGAAGAGGTACTTGTGGAAGTTTGTAAAACATTTGGCTCAAAAATATTTATTCAAGAGGCAAACTCTCCGGAAAGCTTCAGCGCTCCGATGCTTACAAGCCCTCAAATAATAACTATGGAATCAACATCCAGATTTCGAATGCTTAATGCTTTTCCCAATTTACCTGAAAGGGCAAAAGCAAAGGTTGCAGAGGCTAAATATAATTTTCAGCCTGAACCTTTAATAATACGTCCATCAGCTCAATGGTATGTGTGTGATGATGAGCTTTCATAACTTGAAAGACAAATAAAACAAAGGTCAAATGGACCACTAAAAGATCAATTTGACATTTGGCATGTATGTTATTCTATGCATTCCTCAAGAGAAGAGCTGGAGTGGGCTTTGCAACTTCTTGCACCACAATGGGTTGTATCAACAACTCCTAACTGTAGAGCTATGGAGTTAGATTATGTCAAAAGACGGTGTTTTGACATGAAATTAGCACATAATAGTCATATATGGAAGCTTCTAGACATAGATGTTGAGGTTCCTACAAATTCAGCCGCATCAATTGAAAATTCAAGCCATACATCTGGTCTAGATGATTCTAGTCAAGTAAAGGCAGAAGAAACAGTAAGAAGAAAACTTACTCCTCAAAAGCTACAGATTAAATTGTCTCCCCAAAGCAAAAGTTCACCTATCACATTATTTGGAAGAGCAAGGATTGGAATTGAAAATGTTTCTCATATGCACGAGGCAAGGGTATCCCTCATTGGTGTTTCTTCCCAAGTTGAACAAAAAGTTACCTTATCTGAAGAGAATAGACCTAAAATTAGAAACAAAGATGAATCAATTGATATACGGTTGGTTGTTGATGAAATGCGATGCAAAAACCCGGTGGAAGCAAAGATAGATGAAATTTCACCAGATAAAGATGGAATAGCTATGAATGTTGCTTCAACCGAATGCTTTGGTAAAAGCTTTAGAAATTTATACAGGTCAATGAATGTTCCGGTGCCTCAACCTCTTCCCTCATTGGTGGAGCTTATGAATACTTGTAAGCGTGCAAAAAGGAGTTTATAGTTATCATTTGCTTTTATCTTCCAATTTATCCTATGATGTTAGTTATAGATAATTATTGTGTATTGTGCTGCTGAATAACTAGAGTTTGGTTTCAAAATGTAATAGACTTATTTGGCATGAGGTGAAATTGGGGTGGGATTGATTCTTATGTATACATATAATATTAATTGTATGTTACTACTTTGAGCACACAAAAAAAGGTCATATATAAATTTATATGCAATGTTTTGTAATGCCCTAAATTATTTGTTCATGTTAGTGACAGATAAAACCTATCTTAGATCATGTTAGTGACAGATAAAACCTATCTTAGATTTAGCATGAGTACTGAAACAGCAAACTTAAGTCAATCTTTACTCAAATTCACTCTCTATTACTAATATGGCTATATACATTCATGGGCAAATGCATGCTTACAAATTAATTAGAAGAATTGTTACATTTAATAGATTATTTCCTCCTTGGTTGTTTTTGAATCATTAATCAAATAATTTTTAGTTGGCTCTTGTAGAACCAAAGAATGAATAGCAACTTCATTGTTTCTTTTACAATCTATTTGTTACTATCTTTGCCTATCAGATAATTGGGCAATTATACTTATCCTTACCATTGTCGCAATCCTAAGAATGTAGAATCATACCTACTGCAATAATTAATGGCACTAATCACATTGATTACGAAGGCAATATTCTAGGAAAACAAATGTTAAATGTTGAAGATGTCACATTTTGTATCCTTGAATTTGCCTACATTAATTCGACTTTTCCATTTTGAATTATATTTTCAATTTCTATGATTTGCCACATGACAAGGTTTAAGATTTGTTTTGTTTAGTTCATCCAAATCTCATTGAGTAAACCCGTGAATCCACTTCCTTTGTGATATGTGGAAATGACTCATCTAAATTTTAAAACTTACTTTGTTTTGGGTGATTTTTAGTGGTTAAAAGATCTATAAGGTTGTTGGTATAGGTGGAGCGTCGAAGTGGGCCCCACATCCAATGCTCCACATATCATGAAATTATTATAAGAACCCTTGATTAGGGTTAATCCGGAACTACTATATTGAGAAATTTTGAAAAGAGCCAAAGAAGAAAATCACTGATAGAGACGGCGACGATCCATTGAAACGACAACCATCGTAGATACGACAGAGGAACCATCGAAACGTCAACCATCATAATCTCGGACTACAGTGTTGATACCCGGTTAGTCAATTCCTCTTTTCTTCTTAGTAAATCTAAATTTTTTACCTTGTTGATTGGAGGGTTCTTAACGGAAAAAGATTGAGTTTGATCGCAAATCGAATTAGTTAAGAGATTAGGGTTTCTCATTTTTTTTACATGTTTTGAATTCTTAAATGTGACAGTAAAGAAGTTGATCTTGTTATGGAGCTTTTATGATTCCCTTATCCATGATTCCTTTGCCCTAGATGTGATTGAGATTTATGTTTGAAGTTTAAGGCTTTAAGCTAGTTGAACACCTCTTTCAGTTGCAAAAATTGGTCTTCTTATGGTCGGTTTTTAAATATTTTATCTTTTGATTCAACCTTTTTCTTAATAATTCCATACAAAACCTATAAGTGTTGAAGAGTTCAAATTTTTCCTTTACTCTTTCGAAAGAAAAAACACATGCAAGGTATTTTCTATGTATTTGGCATAAATTTAACCTTGATTTTAGGAGAATTAATAGGAG
Source organism: Impatiens glandulifera (assembly GCF_907164915.1). NCBI lineage: Eukaryota > Viridiplantae > Streptophyta > Magnoliopsida > Ericales > Balsaminaceae > Impatiens > Impatiens glandulifera. Next base: position 15,799,944 of record NC_061865.1, on the reverse strand, counting down.
CCCCTTCTAGTGTTGCGTTTCTAATTAAATGAAATACAAGAATAACAATAAGCTTAGTTGGTAATATATAGTTTATGTTGAATTTCTCTTTACAGAAAAGTGAATGTAAATGTTACACTTCAGTTGTGATGGGCATTTTGATCTAGTTTGTCTGTGGAATACGAAACAAGTAATTGTAGGCTTCTTAAATCTGATCTCAAGCAACTAGGGAAGAAGTCTCTTAAATGTGTCACGTGAATATTGTTTTTTTATTGAAGGGGTGCAAAAGATGGTTTTCTTAATTTGAAAGATGAATTTCTCAATTAGTGTTTATCTATCTTTCCTATATGGGTAGCTGTTTTGAACACATTTATCAAGCCCAACTTGGACATATGTTTCTTCCAATAGTTTCTAATATAGAAAACACATTATTTTTAGAAACAACCAAATCTATAGAAACTAATTTACAAATTTATTTCAGACAGTGTTCTCACGGTGGATTAGATGAGAAATATGAAAAGTACTTATTTCTTAAGAATGCTATATCTCATTTTTAAAGATGAAAGGCTGATTATGGATACAAAGATGGCAAATTTTTATTTATGGTTGTTTGCCTAATTGCTCCCTACCTTGATGTTTATGAGTGTCAGCCAGAACTAATTAAATTGCAATATGGCAGTCCTATTTTATTGTTTTTAGTAGGCATCTGTTTCTCTCTGACTCCAAAGATAGATGTATAGCAGAGAAATGATTGTTGACAAGGTCCTGCAAATTTGCATTGCATTGAAGTTTATTTAGTTTTTCCTCTATTATTGAGCAACAAAAGATATCTTGAAGATTGCCTTAATTTTTTTGCATATATCTTCTTATTCTATACAAGTTGAGAATATTAAGATATTTAATTTTTTTTGTGTGTGTATTTATACCTCTCACTGAACTGGCTCCTTCAAAGTGGTTTTAATTTGTAGCTTCTATTTTTTTCTATCTTTGACTTCAATGGGTGTTTCCCAATGACAAAATGTGTCATGATTGTGCATTTACTTTCTCAAGATGACTTAGGTGAATTATTCTATATATTTTCTCGAGATTGATTGAATTGTCCCTAATTGTTATAGTCCCTGAACTTATCTTATTTTCTATCTAGTCTATCCAGTTGTTCTTATGATAAATAGTTGTCTTTATGATAAATGTAGAAGTTATTGCTCTTTCCCTCATGCCTTCAAACTGTTTTGGAAAGTTTCTTGCGTTCCACTCTCGATTTCAATAAAAAGTTAAAACTTTTTTCAAAAAGAATTAACACAGCTAGTCATGCTGTACTATTAGCACACCTTCTCTCAAGAATCTACATAAGAATCTACATGGTATCAGCTCCTGGCAGTTTCACTTAGAATCTGTAATTTTCAGAATCTGCCTCGTTCCCTCTCGGTGGCATCTTCAAAACTGGCATTTTTTCCTCTTTTTCCCTCTTGGACAGCAACACCCATCTTCTATCATGGCTGATCAAGGATCTTCCTCTTCTACCAACAATCAATTTATAGATTATTCTCGTATCTTCGTCTTTTAATTCGACAGTAGTGACTACCTCGAATGGGCAAGCTCTATCCAAATGAACATACTAGGTAGGTAGAGAAAAACTATCATTCCTTATTGGAACCTCTGTCGCTCCCGAATCCGATGATCTCGCCTATGAAGCATAGGACATCATCAATGGACTCATCATGTCGTGTCTTGTTAACTCCATGAATCCCAGGATGGCTAAGATCTATGTCACCGTGTATGTAACACAAAAGATATATGGGACAGCGCTGAGTGAACCTGCTCTCAAATTAAGATTGAACATAACATTCTCAATCTTCATCAATGGACTCTTTTTTATTGAATAAAAAGAATCAAAGAATGGTAACCAAATACTATACGAAACTATGCATCTATTGCGAAGAAATCGACAACATTGTCGATATTAGGAACCCAATCAATGCCGAAAAGGTGTTTCAGAATTTTGTCCTGTTTAAATAGCAATCTTGATACTCTAAGACACGCCCCTAGACTATCATCATCGATAATCGTTAGTATATAATAGGTACCTCCATATAAGGCACCTCCATAGAACGCACCCTAGACGGCCCCAGAGATTAGAGTGAATTTTAATCAAAATCTCAATTTGCTAACCTCATACCATTATGAAGTCCTCGTTTGCCCAATTAACACTCATATGACAAAATCGTATATGCAACCATTTGGTGACATCATTGTCAGATAACGAAGGATGGCGACAACAGCTGCAGCACCGCCTATAACTGCCGAGCCTTTCAAAACATGTAACATGCCATACTTCCTTCACGTCAAGGACACCTCTATTGACCTTCATGACTCCATTTTCACTAGTGTAGTTGTACCTTTTATCGAGGGTATTACAAGAGATAAGATTTCTCTTCAAATCAGGAAATGCCTCACATCACCAAATGTTCGAACAACTCCATCAAGCATCTTGATTATTATTTTATTATACCCACGACCTTACAGATATGAACTGTTTCCATCAATATAACACCTTTGAAAATTGTATTATATGTTGAAAATTATTCCCGATTGAGACACATATGATACGTACATCTGAATCAACTATCCATTCATCTTGTGATCTCGCGTCGCAAATATCATTATCTTCGGTTTCAACAATACTGGTTTTTCCGAAATAAAAAACCTCTAAAGAGTTATTAAGCGTTAGCAGATTAAGATAAGAGTTTGTTGCAATGGATTAAATTTCATCTTGCACTTCTTTTTCAAACAATGAAAAAGTAGACTATTTGAGATTATTTAGGTTAAGTACTAAAATATTCTATTATATTTAACATTTAAATTTTATAAAAAAAATAAAGTAAATGAAATGAGTGATTTCATTGTTGAAGTTATGTATATTTTGTGATTAGAGATTATTTGAAACTACCAAATATCCCAATATCAAACACACTCTATTTGTTATAGAGAGATTATGTGTAGATTTTTTTTGGTTATACAAACAGGAAAAAAGTGTTACGTATGTGTCAATGCTTTATAGTAGGTAGCAAGACGTGCAAATGATTTATTAGTATGCTTTTCCCTATCTCATCATGTTAATTAATAAAATAATGAGGGAAAATATACCTAAACAATTTATCAAGATACTATTTGGATTGCATCTGTTGTTGTGATAACTATTTGGATTGCATCTGCATTTGTTTACTATGCCAAATTGATCTTACAATTTCTTGATTTCGCATTTGTTGCTGTGATTACTTTGCCAAATTGATCTAAGACAATTTCTTGATTTCTTATTTAAGAAATACTAAATAATTGGCTAATAACTATGGCCAATTATAAATGTAAAATGGTTGACAAAGATTAGACATAAAAAACCATATACTGAAATAATTTTTCCTCCATGGTATAAGAAACAGCACTTCAAAATGAGAAGAGCTGATCACTTGGCTAGAGAACAAAGGAAGACAGAATCAAAAGACACGCCGGGTGTTCAAAGACCGATTCGTACTAGGGGACAAACATATGGTATTGACAATACAATTCTATCATGGATAATCTACACCACTTTTCTAGAGAACACTATTGTGAAATACATGAACCCGAAGCTTGATCGCGTTGTATTAGAGGGAACAATCAAGAGTCCTGGAATTTTATGTCATTGTTGCTATAAAGTACTTACAGTTAAAGAATTTCAAATTCATGCCGGTTATTATAATGGACCAAGACCATACGCCAATATTTTTGTTGAGCCTGGGATTCATTTTAGGACTGTATGGTTAAATCTTGGGTAGAAACACAAAAGACAAGTACTCATCTTATGCCCGACGATGCTCGTGTCAAATTCACAAATGAAGGGGATTTTCTTTGTTGTTCTAAATGTGGTTTTATGTATAATCTACATTCTAATGGAAAAAAGGTAAAAATGGAATTTATATTCTTTTAATATTCTTTTGGCAAAGAATCTTGCTTAGATTGAATTTCTGGTAAATGTTAAGCAGGATGCGCGTATCTTGGTTATGCCCTTATTGTATTTGCAAATCTTGTGGGAAAACTGGTGCGGATGAAGATATTTTTATCACATGTAACCAGTGTGAAAAATATTGTAAGTAATAAAGTTTTCAAGTTTCATGATAAACATTTTGGCATATGAAAAATATAATATTATTCTATGTTATTGTTAGATCACTGGAGATGTTATGTAAACAAGAATGCCGAGTTTGTTGATCTTAACTATAACTGGAGTTCATTTTGTGATCATAACTGCAGGAAGGTGATCTCTCTCCCCCTCTTCATAGATGTTTCCTAAAAGTTGGTTTTTATTTCCAAGTGTTAGGTGTTATATACTAATCATAATAGTGATTGCTCTCCTCCTCTTCATATGAGTACTTAATCATTTAGATTTAGTGGTAAAGTTGTGTTATAAAACACCACTTAAAAATGTTTTGATTTTAAACCACGATACTCAAAATTATAGAAGTTTATCTTAAATATCTTTTAAAATGATAATTGTTTAACTGTTTGACTATTATGTATTAAACTACACTATTATCCATGGCCAAAAGGTATACAAAGAATTAAGAAAAACACTTGGAGCTAAGACTGAGCTTAACAATGGATTTTCATGGACTTTGTTGGGCCCAATTAATCAAGAGTCTGATGCATTCTTGGATGATGAGTATGAGATCGCTGTATACCATTCTAAGCTCGCAATTGCAAGGAACGTGATGGAGGAGTGCTTCCATTCTATTTCTAGTGGCCACGCAAAAATCAGCGGGATCGATCACATTACTTTTAATTACCAGTAAGCACTCTCATTGAGATTATGTTACTATGTTATCAATAATAAATCCAAACTTATGACCACCTTTGAGTTGTTCTTTTTGTAGAGCCATTTTTAAGGGATCCTATATTGCTGTTTTGGAGAAGGATGATGAGATTTTTTCAATGGCATGTTTAAGGTAACCCTATTTGACATGTTTATGCATAATTGCATATAAGAGTTAATATCTAAGGTTTTTTATTTTTGCAGAATTCATGGGACAAAGCTCGCTGAGATCCCATTCATTGCCACCTGTGAAAAATACCGTAATAAAGGGATGTGCAAACGATTATTGTTTGGAATCGAATGGGTGAGTTATATTTTTTTTTGCTTGATTTTCAATAATAATCATATGTTACTGATTAATAATATCTCATCCATAGGCTCTTCGACATCTTCAAGTTGAAAATTTAGTAATTTCATTCTCAAAAGAAATGGCTAGTCATTGGATTCGACACCATCGCTTTAAAAAGATTGAAAGCTCATTAGAAGAAGATATAAGGCACATGAAAACCTTTTTGTTCTTCCATAATACAACGAGGATACAAAAGACCTTAACACCCAAGCCAGGTTCTTTCTCTTCTTACTTTTGTCCACACTTGTGAATTTCTTAGTGTTCTGTATTCTAACTAGCCTATGCACATAATTTCATGTTCATGCAGAGAAGTCAAAGATTGTCTTTGATGTTGATTTAAACCTAGCAGTTGAAGATCAAGGGCAGATAGAGTAGAAGATTATGAAATAATCTTCAAAAGATGGTTTGGGTTTAAGCATAGACTTGTAGAAATTGAAAATTAATTATGTTGTTTTGATAATAATTGTACCTTGGGATAAATTTTAGTTTATGGATTAGTTTCAAGTTTTTTTAACGGTGTTTGATAACAGTGACTCTCAATGTTTTGCTTATTCTTAAAATATTTTGGGTGGACAGAACATGTGAAATTTCTTGTGCTGGCACTTTATTTATAATTCAATATGATTTATACTTTGCATAGATGCATGTAGGTAGGGATGACAAGTAATATATATAAGTGAGGGTGATTGTTGGAGATATATCAAAAAACTTGATTTATATTTGAACAAGACTTTACTCTCTTTACACTATTTGAAAAATAAAATTGAAGTCATTTTTCTTGTTACTTTTATGGTATTATTTTTATTATATAAGGGTGTATTGATTCTCTTTCCGTAGCTCCTTAGCTCATATTTGAGTTGTTGCGCTTGGTTGGATTTGAAGTCCGGTTTAGTTATATCAAATTTTGTCTCGAATTTTGATAATTCGAATAATACTCATAAATCTTGGGTGTTTGTTTTTAAGATGGTGTTTATGATACTTTTTCAAGTCATTGTATGTTTCTCTTTATATTTGATTTTATTCTTAAAGTTTTATTATTATAGGGGAGACTAATAAAATCCAATTTAGATAAACTTTTAAATTAGTAAAAAATTTCGATTTTAAATATAAGTCAATAAAATTTTACAAATTTATAATTTGGACTTTATGATTTTCTACGATTTAAAAAAATAAGTGAATTTATATTTATGAATTAAAAATATATATTATTTATTTAAATAAATGAATTAATATAATAAATTCTATAAATTTAACTTCTTATATTGTAATTTGTTTATTATATTTTTTAATTAATTTTTTATTTAATTATATATTTTTTTAATTTAAATAAAAATTCTCATTAAATTCAATTACGAATTATATTTAGGAAATTGACTAAATAATATAAAATAACATTTAATAATTTAAATATAAAATTTTATGAACTATTAACAAAATTAAAATTTAATATCTTGATTATTAAATAGGACATTTTAGAGGTTGTTCGGTTGTGAGTTTTTTTAAAAAAATCAAGAGAGAGAAAAATTAAATGATGGGTGATAATTTTGAGGAGATAATGATTATTTTTGGTAAAAAGAAGGGTATTGATATATATAAATAAAATAAAAAATAATAATTTTAAATATAAGGTATTTTAGTATTTTGGTTAATGATTTAAATGATGTGATTGATAAAAAAGGAGTGAAGTGATATTTGATTTTGAATTGGTTTTTTCAAAAACCTACAACGAACAAGCCTTATGTTAAATGGTGGGAGCAAGATCCGCTTGCGAGCTACGATCTGCCATGGTCGAGCTTGCTCGATCTCTTTTTGTAAACAATAATGGATTTAAAAGGTCGCGGAGAGAGAATATACTAATGGTGGGCTGAAGAAGTACGACCGTAATAATACGACATTTTAGGTTAAATGGTGGGAGCAAGATCCGCAAGATCTCTTAGCCCGAAATCCTATATTTCTACTCGTTCACTGAGGTGAGCGCGTGATGGTCACCCTAAAACCAAATAATTAAGCATCATTGTATATATATATATATATATATATTAGTTCTTCTTCATAAGGGTGTGTTTGGTAATTCTGAAATTGGTATTGAAATTGGATAGTTCAATTTTAATTCTTAAGTTTGATAAACCCTTTAATATTGAGAATTGAAATTTGAATTTCAATGGGATTTAATCTACTATAATTTTATAGTTCTCAATTCTATTCATTTGAGGTCTGAATTGTAATTCTAAAATTTAATTATTTATATATTTTTTTCAAATAAAATAACTTATTATTTAAAACACGATTAAAGTTTTTAATCGATAATTTTGTTTTTGAAATTTAGGAGATTAAAATATCGAATCGATGTAATCTTTTTATTATTATTAAGTTAACATTTTGAACTAATATATATATATATATATATATATATATATATATTTAAAAAGTTAACATTTTAAATCAATATTTTATTTTTGAATTTAAGAAATTAAAATATTTAACGGTATTTTTTTAATATATGAAGTTAATATGTTGAACCAATATTATTTTTAATAAAAATTAAAAGTTAAAAAAATCTCATATCCCTCTTTAGCTATTGTGACAAACCAATATTTTAATAAAATAGATAATATATATTAAAATTATTTTTATTATATTCTTTTTTACAAAAATAGGAATTGAGATTGAATTACAATTTTATAATTTTTTAAATATAAGAATTGTAATTCAATGTCATGTCATATCTCATGTACTTCCACTTTCACTCGAACCTCCACTTTCACTCGAACCTCTATATGTATAATCACTTCAACTCGTACCTCCACTCGTACTCGTACCTCCACTCGTACTCGTACCTCCACTCGTACTCGAACCTCTATTTATATAAATAATAGAATGATATAAATAATGACAGTTTTAAACCTAGCTTCTCAGATTATGTGAAGTGTGGACTTCACATGGCAATTAGTTAATACCTATCAGCTAAGAAATAAAGTAGACAAGTTGAAATACTAGTCCTGTAATTCAGATCCTCACACTACTTTATCATTATCAACTTGAAATATTAGAAACACAGTATTAATGAAATTCGTTACCTTCCAGATTTTTCCAGATTTATCGGATGAATTTTTGGATAAAGTGATCGCGACGATCTGGTTGTTTGTTTCCTGAATATTAACAAAACAGAATATTGTCAGTTACCAACAGAACTTCGTTGTCAATATGATTGTAAATATGCCAAGATGAGAAAACACTACACTAAAGTTCTATCATGCCAAGAAGAGAAAACACTACACTAAAGTTCTATCATGAACTAAGTTAGTTCTTCTGTCATCCATTAATGAAAACAGAAATAACTTAAAATCAGTTATAAACTACCACAAGAGAGATTCAAAGTGATAATACCTTAAAAGCTAAAACTATACAAAACACTAAATGACATGGTTAAGTACACATTTATGTTTTGTTTGATAGTTAATATAGTTGGTATTAAGCCTATAACACATTGTTTCAGTGTTTTCAAATGATTAAGATCATCAACTGAAGATGAAGGGATAAAGGGAGTTACATGAATGGAGACATCACTGCAATCTTTCTTGACCCTGTGAGATTCCGAGTTTGAATCAGGGAAAGATGCAGGGCGTTTTTTCTCACCAGTCTTTTTCTGTAGCAACTTGGAAACTCGTTCCATAAGGGGCTTGACTGGAAACAATAATTGATGTCCTCGATCAACAATGCATTTGATAACAGTTTGCAAGGCAATTAGTTCCTCCTCTGCAGTAGTACTGTTATCTAAATTGGCAAGTTCGGTCAGGTTCTCTTTCACTTTCTCAACCGTGATATGTGAAGTCAACTGTTGTTCTTTTAACTCAAGATCCCTCCTTTGTTCATGAAGACGATTCCTTTCCATTTCAACTTCCTTAACATGGTGATCTACAGATTCTCGAGTCTTGTCAATTTCTTTCAACTTCTCCTCAAGTTCCTCTTGTTTAAGTCCAAGCTCTTTCATGTTCAGATCTAACTTTTCCTTGTCCAACTTAAAATACTTCTCTTTCAAATGGAATTCATTAAGAGATCGATTGAAGGAGGCTTCAAGAGAATCAAGTTCTTTACCTCTCATTTTGTTTGCCTGTCCTGTCTCCTCATGCAGTTTTTGGATCTCATCAAGCCTTTTGAAGCGATCATTAAGTACTCTCTCCTTAAGATCCAAATCTTCAGCTTGCTTCTCCCTCTGCAGCAATTTATCCAAACGGGACTCAACCGACTTATCTAACAACTCAATTTCTACTTTACTTTCTTCAATGGATTTACGGGTAGAATTCAAACCATCCTCTCTGAGCTGGAGGTCAATGATCGCATCATTATAGGCTTTTTCTGAAGAATCTAAATGTTCTTCAAGATCCTTCCACGCAAGATTAATCAGATTTGTTTTGCCAACACATGTTCTTTTCAAACCCACGAGTGCTGATACCTTCTCAGACGAAGTCATTAATACCTATAATAAGAACAACTTGTTTCTTTACTGACATAACGCTATAACAGAGACTATGAGATTGAGACAAACAGTTGATTAAAAATACAAATTTAGAAATCAACCCGGAAAAACAATGCTTTATATAGAATGGTTTCCAGAAACTCACTCAGTAAATAGATCAAAATGATTGGTGGACCGGTGGACGGAGCTTGAGCTATGAAGAACTGAAGAAGAAGAAGAAAACTTGAAGGGAAAGATGTGAGCTTTGATGAAGATTTGCTTGTTCTACCATTATCAGTTCGACTTGGAAAACCCTATTTTCTCCATCCATGCATGTCTTCCTTCTAGTTTCCTCGGTTCCTCCTACTCATCATCATCTTACAGTACACTAGGCCTGCTACAAGTTATTGTATTAATTCATGACTGTCTTTTCATAATATATTGTATTAATTAATGTATAATAAGATTTTTTTTTTTTTTTAAAATAACTTATAATTCAATTATATATTTTTTTATAAATTGTGAAAATGTTATGAGATAAAGTGGTTGATTAAACTTAAGCTTATGCTTTGCCAAAAACAAAAAAAAAATTGTATATTTTGAATATATGTTGTAATGACATTACTCAATTTATCTTTTCTATTTCGGATTCTCTAAACCATTTCTTTCCTTTTAATTTTAAGAACAGATTCAGTTAGATTCAATCGACCTGACCAATTATTTGAATTTGTCTTGTACTGTTCACTTGAGACATTCACATCTTTTAAGTTAATAGACTAACAAAATATTAACTATTTTCTATAGTAAGATTACTAACAAGTCATGAGTGCAAGTTTTAGCCAAAAAAATAATTATCATAGTAATTGTGTGCTTTAGAGTATACTTTTTTAATAAACTAAAATTTATTGTAACGCTCGAAAAAATAAAATTCGGTGTTTTAAATATTTTATGCGAAGATGTATTTTATGTTAATAATTAATTAATTTAAAGAAATGTTTAATCAATTTTAGGTAAACTATTATTTTAAAATTTTAATTTAATAATCAAAATATCATAATTTACTCCCTTTGAATCGTATAAGAGATAAGTGACTGAAATGATAATGTATTTTGAATATATTCTTGTTCCATGCGTATTTGTTGATAGACCGATTGTAACAATCGAGCTTGAAGAAGAATGAATTGTCATGAAGTTCATCGAGTAAATCTCCAACCAAAGGTATTGGATATTTGTATTGTGTTGTTTTCAAGTTCAATTTCCTATAATCAACGGACATCCACCAAGAAATGATATTTTTCTGCACTTAACACCAGTAGCGAGGAATATACGATATTACTATCTCATATAATGCTTTTGTCCAACATTCTTCAATTAATTTCTCAATCTCATTTTTCTATAGTGAAGGATATCGATAGGGCCATTGGATTTGTGCTTTTTTAAGTTGTATTTTATGATATTCCTTTCTTTCTAGTGGCATTATAGTAGGCTTCTCAAATAAGTTTGTATAGTGTCTTAATAATTGATTCAAATCTTCTTCCTTTAATTTTTCAATTGTTTGAATCTTGATTGAATTTCTGTTGTTGTTGATATTGGTGTTGTCATTGCTTGTACCATTGATGTCATCCCGCCTTTTTTTAGCAATATCATAAAATGTTCATAGTTCATCACTTTATTTTGAATTCTTGATAACCTTGTAGTTTGTGTTATTGACCTCCTCTTGAGAAAATTATAATAAGAGTTTTGAAATTCCATTAATTTCCCTTAGACTTGTCAATCATTCAATACCATTACCAAGTATCATATTGTAACACACAAGGTTAATGCATTTATATTTCCCTTAAATTTCAGACCTTGAATATTTCAAATTAGATCACAACATATTGATTGTGAATAAAAAACTTTGCAATGGTGACATCAATATCTTTTTGTAGGTGATAATGACCAAGATATGATTTTTTATTATTATTTTGGGTTAAGAAGTTATGTGTGCTGCCCGAGTCAACTATTATGAGAATTGAAAATATGCCAATAAAACATGTTAATCTCATGGTTTGAAATTTATTTATGGTGATGATATGTAATGAACTTTCATAATCTCATAAGTTCAATTCGGCTTCTGATATTGTTGTATTTTGTTCTATCTCTTTTTTATTGTCAAAAACATAAACAACAACTTGACAGTTATGGCCTTTTACAAATTAATTCATCACAATTATAACATAAACCTTTAATTTTTTTTATCTTCCTTTGTTTTATCATCTAATCTCCTCCACTGTTTTTATATATGATCGGTTAACTTAAAATTTTTCGTCTTATCCTTCTGTCTAACCTTTGTTTGAAATTGTGGAAATGGTAGTAATGGACTGCCCATTTATTGTACATGCAACCCTTCTGTTGTATTGCGGCATTCGTGACTTTTCCGCCAATCCCCTAGCTCGTTGAAGTCTCATTGGCTCCAACATTCTTACCGATTTAACAATTTCTTCATCTAAAGTGTTAAGGTAGGCCTTAATTTTATTATCCATTAATATTTGCAATAGACGATCAAGTATTTCTTCAAATTTGTCATTTTGGTTCTTAGTACAACTAAGTTGCCTTATCTTGTAAAGATCGTTAACGTGATCATCGTAATAATTGGGATCAAATCTTTTTTTATATCTATTTTTAAGTCTTTCCCATGTTTATAAACATGTTAGGATGATTTCCAAATTATTATATCAACATCTCGATCATGTTTGATCCAACTGAAATTTAAAATAATGAATTTGAATTTGGATTTCAAAAGTTGTTATAGAACTGTTATGATGTTCTTGTTTTGACTATGTTCATCATTTCAAAGTTGTTGGAACAAGAGGCCATGAGATGGCCTAATTCAAAATATCACACATTTTGACCTAAAATGATTTTAAGAAATTGATTTTTATAGATATCGACTGATCGTGATTAGGGTTAGGGCTTTTAATCCCCACAATCATATGAGTTTGTTGTAACTTATAGATCATGATTTCTTGATCTGTATTAAAAGATATAAGACCTGTTTTGCATAATTCAAATACATTCAGTCCTCTTGGACCAATGCAAAGAACCGAGGTTCTTAGCTTGGGGTCAAGACCAAAGACCAATGTACTTAAGTTAGGACTGAGACCAATGATTAATGTTCTTGAGTTAGGGCCGAACTCGAGGACCAGTGATTTAGCCTAGGACCGAGAAATCCGACCGAGTTTTCTAACCTAGAACCGAGCACTCCCTTTATCCTAGGACCAAGTTTTCTAACCTAAAATCGAACACTCCCTTTAGCCTACGAACGATTTTTCTAACCTAAGACAGAGCCCTCCCTTTAGCTTATGACCAAATTTTCTGCCTAGGATTGAGTTCCCTTTTAACCTAAGATCGAGGACCCCTTAACCTAGTTCCGAGTACGAGATCGAGCCTCCCGAATCTAGGACTATGCCCTTCAGATCCATGGACCAACGCTCCCGAGCCCTGATCCAGACTACCCCGGTCTAGATCGAGCCCATATCGGTATAACCGGACCCAAACCTAGGACTCCAATCCTAAGTCCTATTTGGTTCCACTTTTTAAAATCCAAAATTATTTTTATAATTTTGGAACCCCGATCCATTTTCAAATAATCCTGAAAGGTTAGAAAATGATATTTAAATATTTTAGGGATATTTCCTAAACAAATATTTTGGCTAAGGCCCCATTTGTAATTTATTTTTAAATTATAATACTTTTCTGATATTTTTCAGGATTTTTTTTACTTAATCTTATATCAACACAATTCCAGGTACGCCCTTTTAAAAATAATTTTGTACAATTATTTACGTAATTTAAATCATCCTCGTTTAGGACCCCCAGACTACTAATTAAAAGAAATAAAATGTTATAAATAAATTTTGTAATAGCTAGACTTTTATTTAAAAAATAAAATTGTCCTTTGACAAGTGCAGAGGACATACCGTGAAAGCTCTTTCCCGAGTGTAACCAAAAACCGAACCTCTTATAGAAATTCTAGTATAAAATACGTTTATACACGTGCCTTTTACTGATTTTTCTAAAATTATTTGGCAACTCTGTTTTTAAATAAATAATCTTTTAAATTAATTGTATTTGATTAATTTAAACCGGGTTTTAATCAAATTATTAATTAATCTCCGGATTATTAAAATTTGAATAAAATTAATTATTTTAATATAATAAATTTTTAAAACTCCTAGGTATTTTCAAAAAATTTTAAAAAAATATTTATTTTTATATGGTCACGAATTGAGAAACAGGACAAAATGAAAAACAAAATAGCTAGAGCAAATAAAATATTGGTGGTCAGAGCCGCCAGTAAAACAAATTAAAATAGAGAGGATAAAGATCCAAAGGTAGAGTTGCCAAAGATGAATGTATTTTCTGTCGTGAGAAATGTCATTGGAATATTAATTGCCCAAAGTTGATGAAGAAAGAGAAAATTTCTGAAATGCAAATATTGTAGAAAACAAAAGTGATACAGATTCAGAATACTCATTTCAATGTCACACACAACATCACATCCTAACGCGCAGATATTGGACTCAATCTGCACTTATTATATGACACCAATTCGAGAGTGATTCTTTGACTTTAAAAAACTAGATGTTAGAGTTTTTTTTAGAAATGACTTGCGTCATTAATTCAAAAGATCTGAAAAGGGTAAAAGGAGTACAAGAGCTGAAATTGAGCTTACAACTATTTGCTCAAAGTCAACACACGATGACCATGAGGAATCCACAGTTGGCCTAAGAAATACACACAGTCATGAAATCAATGTACAAAAGTGAATAAGGAATGAAACTAGCAATCAATCAACTAAAACAAGACAATAGGAGTTGATTTCCTCAAACTCATCTCTATTGTCTTTGCCATTGTTCTTTCTTTCATTCTTTCTTGTCACCCTTAGATGGTAGAGTTGTTTACGTGGAGATGCTAATACATGTAAAATAAAAAGGATAGGTTCAATCATGTTGAGAAATGATGATGGATCCACCAGAATTATTAGAGATGTTCGGTACATATCAAATATGAAAAAGAATCTCATTTCTTTAAGGGGCTTGAAGTAAAAAATCATACACGTGAGAATGGAAAACGAAATTCTAAAATAATCTCTGGAACAATAGTGATGTTGAAAAAAGTCAAGAAAAATAATAATATGTATTACTATTATGGTAGTACAGTTAATGAGACATTAGTACATGTATCAACTTCTGGGAATAGTGAAGAATTAGAGGCAACAAATCTATGACATATGCGATTGGACATGCTGGTGAGAAATCTATACAAACTCTTGTTAAGCACGGAGTGTTGAAAGGTACAAAAATTTATAAATTAGATTTTATAAACATTGTGTTCAAGGAAAATTAAGGCGAGTAAAATTTTGCACTGTTATCCATAACACCAAGGGTATTTTAGACTATGTGCACTTAGACGTCGTCTAACTACATCAGAATTGGTCTGAAGTAATGCGCGAACAGACGTCGTCTGACTTCATTAGACTTGTAGTCTGAAGAAGTGCGTAAGCAGACGCCTTGCTTCAGCAGCCATTTGAAGAAGTGTTCGCCTATCTGATCATCCGTCTTCCTAGTCTGCTTATCAAATTGTAACCGCTCAAGTGCCACGTACTCAATATTCCCCAGTACTTTTTTGTACCTTCCCGTACATCACATTCCAACGAATATTCTCTAGTACAATTCGATACGCCACGATCCAACAAATATATTCTTGTGTACTTTTCTGTACACCTAGCGTACATCCAACGGATAATTGACACGTTTCAAAGAAGAAGATTCGATCGTTGTTGAGTCTCTAGTATAAAAGGTGATCCAAGGACAACGATGAATCTCTATGAGCTCTCTAATTCTCTCGAACTCTTGAAAAGTTAGCACACATGTGAATCTCCCCAACTTACGCGTTATTTGCTTACTTGTTTACCCTATTATCCATCTACTGTCATTTCTATGTGAAATATCAGTATTGTAAGTTGAACAGAGGTTGTTTTGTTCAATAGAGAGTTAACTAGGAGTTTAGAAACAGGCGGTTGTTAAGTCCTGTGTTTTCTGACCGGATTTGTGTAGTGTTCTATACCAATCAAAGTCTTCTAGTGAATATCCTTCTAGAAATAAAAGAATGGGTAACGTATGAGTTTTTATCTCTAAATATCCATAAAAACTCTTTGTGTTATTTCCTTTCCGCTCCTTGCATTCATTAATCTGACGCTTCAAATTCAACAAGCAGTTCCGCCCTTGAATTCGTTCAAGAGCTTGCAAAAATTTGCGAAGAATAGGAACAGATTTTACCTCATAGGGTTAACATCGAAATGTAAGTTAAAAGTTGCCAACTATATTCAGACCCCCGTCTCTATAGTTGACACTGATCCTAACAAGGAAAATTAAGGCGAGTAAAAATTTGCACTATTATCCATAACACCAAGGATATTTTGGACTATGTGTACTTAGATGTCTAGTGACCTACCAAGACCCTATCTCTTGGAGGTAGACTTTATTTTGTTACTTTTGTTGATGATTTTTTCAGAAGAGTATATGTGTTTATTATGAAGAACAAAGATAAAGTATTTGAGATTTTTCTTAAGTGGAAAACTTGAGTTGAAAACGAGACAAGAAGAAAGATCAAAATTTTATGAACTGATAACGGTGGATAATATAAGAATAATCCATTCCAGAAGTTATGCCAATACTGTGGCATAGTTCGACACTTCATAATTAGAAGAATACCACATCAAAATGGAGTATCAGAACATAGGAACAGGAAATTGGCTGAGAAAATTCGTTGTATGTTGTCTAATGATGGGTGAGACGGGAAATTTGGGACAAAAGTTGTGGCATACGCTCAACATTTGATAAATCGCCTACCATCATCTACACTTGGTGGAAAGACTCCATTAGAGGTATGGTCTGGAAACTTGCAACTGATTATGATTCTTTGCATATTTTTGATTCTACAACATATTATAACGTAGTTGAATCAAAGTTAGATCCACGAGCAAAGAAAGCTTTATTTATGGGATATACTAATAGAGTTAAAGGATATCACCTCTGGTGTTTGGATGTAAAGAAAAATCATTATCAATAGAGATTATACTTTTGACGATTATTCAATCTTGAATAAGGTAACACTAGACAAGATTGATTGTACTCCGCAACATGTGAAGTTTGATCAGATAAAGATAAGCCCAACTATAAATTACTCTCCGAAGATATACAAAAAGTCTGATGTGGAAGAGATTCCGACCCAAGAAACATCACAACAACGTGAATCAATTGTTGTGAACAGACCAAGACAAACATTTGGAAGTGAGAGAGAATGGTGATAAACCCATTTTGGGTTTGGGTATAATGGAGGGTTGGAGTTGAAAAATTCATTTTAGGTTTGGGTATGGGGGACCGTTGGAGATAATCTTAATCAATGACTAAGCAGCAAAATAAACAGTCCAAGTATGGATGGCAACGGGTACCCTACCCAACGTGAAATACTCATCCCCGTAACCGATTTTCATTTTACTATACAACCCCGACCCCGAACTCGCAGGTATCTCTATGTCTACCTCATCCCCGATTCGTCGGGTACTCGATCCCCGACGGGTACTCCATTACCCGATTAAAATATAAATTTTATATTTTACTAAAATCAATTTAAAACAAATATTAAAAAATAACTAAACAATAAATAAATTTGAATAAGTAATATTGAAATATAAATAAAAAATAGAAGGTTTATTTATCTATATAAGTATGTTATATATGTCGAAGAAATAAAAACTTTGTTATTACTAGAATTGAAAAATAAAATATAGAGAAAATGTTGAAAATTATTTAGAGATAAAGATGAAGAATTGATAGAGAGAGAATTTTTTATAGTTGAAGAATATATGAATACAAAAGAGTGATTAAAGAGAAATAACTTTTTTATAATTAAAAAAGAAATGTAGAAAATTGTTAAGTGTGGGAAATAGTGAAGTGTGGGTACGAGTATAGTGTGTAGGGGTGTAAACGAGTCGAGTTGAGAGTTGAGTCGAGTATCATACTACCCGAACTCAACTCGAATTGTATTATAAATACTCGAACTCGATATAGTATCAAAATTTATACTTGAACTAGGCTCGATTACAATTCGAGCTACTCGAGCTCGAAAACTCAAAAAATAAATTTTATTAATTAAAATTATATTTACCACTAAATAATATCTCTCAAACATAATATAATATATATTTCACAAACCACTCATATATAATCACAACATTATTTAAAAATACGAAATATAAATATCATTACATAATTTAAAGATAATCATTCAATCACAAATATCTCATTTAGAAATTATAAACTAAATTAAATATTTAAAAAAAAAATCATCACTAATATTACAAGTTTGGCAATATGATGCACTAGTCATATAATGATCTTCAAATTCTACAATATTCAAAATATGAAATAGTGAATAATGAACCAGCTACTTCGTTAATAGTACAATCCAAAAAATATATGTTTTAAAGTCTTTTAATGGAGAAAAAATCTGAAAGTTGACGAATGATGAAGGAGAAGAAAGAGAGGGGTTTAACCGTTTCAAAATAGAAGGAGAAAAGAGAGAAGGGTCGACCATTTAGAAATTGAATGAGAAGAAAGAGAGATGAGTTTGACTGTTTGAGAATGTTATAAGTAAAAACGGGAATGAAATGCGAAGAAAGAGATGAGTTTGATTGTTTGAGAATGGAAGAAAGATTGAGATTTAGTGTTTAAGAAGGAAAGTAGTAAGTTTTTTGGTTATATATTTATATAGAATATAATATAATATAATATAATATAATATAATATAATATAATATAATATAATATAATATAATATAATATAATATAATATAATATATAAATATATATATATATATATAACCAACTACTCGAACAACATATATAAAGCTCAAGCTTGATTTCATAATCGAGCTACTCGAACTCAACTCGAGTTTGGTCAAACTGAGATCGAGCCGAGCTTTGACCGAGCTACTCATAAGCTACTCACGAGCAGCTTGACACGTTTACAACCCTCGTAGTGTGAATAATAAAAAAATAAATTATGTAATTATTAAGAAGTGAATAATGATGATAATGTGAAAGGTCACATTAATACTTATAAAAAAAAAATTATATATATTAATATTAATATAGTGAGGTATCGAGTATTGAGTTTGGTTTCGCACACTCCTCATCTTTGACTCGTACCAGATCAAGTACCTTATTTCCACCGTATATCCGACTCCGACCCAAACCCAATTTAAAATATCCGAACTCGATCATCGGATACCCACAGATATCGAAAATACGGGTACTCAATGTCATCCTTAAGTTCTTAAGCTTCGTTTGATATTTTTCATCTCTTTCTTTTTTCTTTATCTAATTTCTTCTTCTTCCATTCAAAATTTAACAATTTATATCTATTATATAATAGTAAACTCGGCCCATTAAATTCATCCTATTGTAATAAATGTAAAAGAAAATAATTTTATTTCATCACTTCTCATCTTCAACTAACAGAAATCTATTATATCAATGACTCATCTTTAATCATACTAGCTAATCAATGCTTCATGGTTATTTTTTATTTTTACTTTATAACTTATTTTTATCAACTTAACCACAACAAAGTTATCATATTTTTCAATAAAGTAATTTTAATAATAAAATTTGGATTCAGGGACGAAAAATGCACTACCAACGGAGGATAGGTTGTATGTTAACCTCTCTAGTCGTGGGATAATGCTAACTTCGTAAATTTAACAACAATAAATATAAATTTATTAACAATAAATATAAATTTATTGAGAAATTTTAATAAAGTATTTGTGTAAACTAGTGAGTACTTGATAAACACCTTCATGAACTATTCAGATGTTTTTTTAGTTTTTTCCTTCCCTTGAATTTGTTTTGGCTTCAATATCCATTATGGATCAGAAATTTGAATTAACACGAGCAATATTAACCAAATTTAGATAGAATTCTAAAGAAAATAACTTTTAATGTAAATAACCGACTATGCTAGTAGACTCTTACAAGATACTTACTCGACAACAATCCACTAAGGGTATGTTTGATGAGGGGAATTGGAATTGGAATTGGCATGGGAATTGACATTGAATTACAATTCAATTCCTATGTTTGGAAAAATTATAGAATTGTAATTCAATTCCAATTCCTATGTTTGGGAAAATGATAAAATTGTAATTCAATTCTAATTCCTATGTTTGTAAAATAAAATATCGGTTCAAAATATTAATTTTTTAAATATGTTTTCACGTTTTTGGCACGTTTAATACGTTTTTGACATTTTAACACGTTTTTGACATTTTAACACATTTTTACACGTTTTTGGCACGTTCAAACACGTTTTTGGCACGTTTAAACACGTTTTTGACATGATTAACAAATTTTCACACTTAAAACACATTTTCACACGTTTAACATGTTTTTCACGTTTTTGGTATGCTTAACACGTTTTTGACATTTTTAATACGTTTAACATGTTTTTCACACGTTTTAACAAGTTTAACACGTTTTTCACATTTTTGACACGTTTTTAACATGTTTAATACGTTTTTCACACGTTTAACATGTTTTTCACGTTTTCACACGTTTAACACATTTTTGGCATGTCTAACACGTTTTACACATTTTTGACACGTTTAACATGTTTTTTCACGTTTTGGCACATTTAACACGTTTTTCACACATCTTCACACGTTTAACAAGTTTTTCACATGATAAACATGTTTTTCACACGTTTTAATACATTTTCACGTTTTAACACATTTTTCACGTTTTTCACACGTTTTCACGTTTTTCACACGTTTTAACAAGTTTAACACGTTTTTCACACGTTTTAACAAGTTCAACACGTTTTTCACACATTATTCATGTTTTTTACACATTTAAACAAGTTTAACACGTTTTTCACGTTTTGACACGTTTTTAACATGTTTAATACGTTTTTCACACGTTTAACATGTTTTTCATGTTTTTCACGTTTTTCACACGTTTTTGGCATGTCTAACGCGTTTTACATATTTTTTACACTTTTACATGTTTAACACGTTTTTTCACGTTTTGGCATATTTAACACGTTTAACACGTTTTTTACACGTTTTTCACATCTAACACGTTCTGGTAGACTCTTACAAGATACTTACTCGACTACAATCCACTAACTGAATTAGGAGTTCAAATAACATATAGTTTAAAGCCCTAAAATCTTCCCATCTTCTCCCTCCCTAATCTAATTATACAGAGAACAAATATAACCCTATAAATCTGCACGCCTTTTTTTATGAACCGGAACGATTCAATAATCAGATATTCTTTCACTCTTTCCCCTTTTTCTCAGACATGATTTAGTATCTCTTTCTCGTCTTTTCCTCTTTCTCTTTCATATGTCTTCTCCATCAGCAACCACATGCAACGGGACTTTGATTTTTCATTTACTTCTTTTTGTGGACTTGCCTAATATAATAGTATTGTACACAAATATTTTTTAATATTTTGTTATTAGCTAATAAATTTAAAATTATAAATTAAATGAATCAAAAAAATGTATAACTTTGTGAGTATGACACATAATTTTCATTGTTTTATTACCATCTAAATCTAGCTAATACTAGCGTCGTTATTGTTTAAGAATCAAGATTATACTAGTCACTTTTTTTTGGACTCGCCTAATATAATGAGTGTACACAAATATTTTTTAATATTTTGTTATTAGCTAACAAATTCAAAATTTATAAATTAAATGAATTAGAAAAATGAATGACTTTGTATGTATGTCACGTGATTTTCATTCTTTTATGACCTTCTAAATCTTGTTAACACTAGCCTCATTATTGTTTAAGAATCAAGATGAGACTAACCAATTTTTGCCAATAAAAATATAGACGAATATTTTTTTTTGAAAATTAAAAGAGTACAAGAATGACATCCCACATCCATGGTCAAAATGCGATCAACACATAGCTCATATACACATTTAACCAGACGCAAAATTTTTCGTTTGACGTACTCGAACTCAGAACCTCCGGGTCTTAAAATATTCTCATCTTTATGACGCTAAGCTATAAGAGAGATATTATAATAAAATATTAATGCATAGAGGTTGAGTTTTTACTCATGCTGAGATTTTGCAATCAAAATTATATCATGAACATTTGCTCATTATATCTTATATCTTTAAGACTTTGGGTGACACATCATGCTTTAAGAGAGTTATCCACATAACATCATATCTTATAGATGATATGGTCGGCCATGGTCAGCAGAACCATTTTTTTGTTCTACCCAGGTTTCATCCACATTTTCATTATTTTTTCTAAGATTATCCAACTTCTCTATCTAAAATATTAATTAACTATTTAATTATCCCTCTCTTAACTATTAATTAACTTATTAATTAACACATCTCTCAATTAACTAATTAAATATATTATATAAATATTAAAATAAAATAATACATATATTTAAATTTTATTTAAATTTATAAATATAATATATATATATACTCTCCTTTCATTACATTATAAATTTAACTTAAATTTATAAATCTTTATTACACATTCATATTCTTTTTTTTCTTTAATATTATTTGAATTTAATCTCAATTAATTCATTTATAATATTATTGGTCAATTATATAATTTAATTTATCTTATTAAAATATTATTTATTTATTTTCAGATTTATTATTATTGTTATGAATTTATTTAATAGGAGGTTAATTTAAATCATTTTAACTGGTTTTATCATCAAACAAAATCAATATTAAATATAAAAATTATTTAATAGTTTAAATACTCCCAAATAATAAATTTGTTCAAACCTTAATTCTTCAAATAACATCTCAACAAGAATATATGTTTATAATATATTTTCACCATATTAAATAACTTAATATTTTAAAGAAAATATTTAAAATTTTAGTTTATTTATTTATTTATAAATAACATATTATACTTATATATCATATTTTAATTTCTTATTAATAAATTTAAAATAAGGATAAAAAATTAATTAAATATAAATAATATGATATTATTCTTTTTACTTGAAATATCATAATAAATTAAATTAACATTTAGTTTTAATTAATTATGTTTTTTTAAGTTATGAGAACTAGCATAACACCCATCCAACATCGACATTGCCTCCTGCTTCAACTCAAAGAACTTACATACCACTAGAGAACTTTGATGGATTAATTAATTTTGGTTGATAAACTTTCTAACATAATATTTTTTTTAAATCAAACTACATCATATAATATAAAGGAGAATAATGTAAGGAAAAGAGAGTGAATGTATAATAAAGATTTATAAATTTAAGTAAAATTTATAAGGTAAAAAAATAGTATATATTATATTTATAAATTTAAATAAAATTTAAATATATGTTATTTTATTTTAATATTTATATAATATATTTAATTAGTTAATTAGAAAAGATAAGTTAGTTAATAGTTTAGAGAAAAAATATGAATTTAATTAATAGTTAAGAAAGAGAGGAGATTAATTAATTAATTAATTAATTAAGAGAGAATAGTTAATTAATATTTTAAAGAGAGAATGTGGGTAGTTTGGAAAAATAATAAAAATGTGGATAGTTTAAGAAGAATGGTTTGAAACATAGGTAGAACAAGAAATGGTTCAGGTCAGACCCCTTCGAGTATAAGACCCTTTCGAGTATAATATATATTAATATAACTAGCATATATTCCGTGCATTTGAACGAGTAATAATATAAAAAATCGTAAAAAAATATTACGGTAAAAATTTGATAACATTTTTAATTTTATTTTTAACCGTTTTAAGTTTATGGACGGATCAACCCATTGATACAGTTTAATTCCTCAACTCAAATAGTTTGACCTCTAGAGTCCACTTTTTCCCCATACTACGAGTAAAAGAGAAAATATAAAGACTACCATTAAAATAGCTCAGACGAGACTTACTATATCCATGTGAATTATGTCCCCTATCTCTATAAATATGACATAAATTTTCCATTATTGCTCACTAATAATAGTGAAATCTATAGCGCGGAGTCAAAAAAGAATTATGACCGATTAAAAACTAGGTTATCAAATTTGGTATTGAATTTAAAATATAAAGTGTTATTAGCCGGTTAAAAGGTTGTATATGTTTTGTTATGTTGTAAGTTCGAACCATACCTATATCATTTTTAATTTTATTTTTAACCGTTTTCAATTTATGGACGGGTCAACCCACAATCCGATTTAAGTATTCATTTACTCTCACATATACTAAATTACCCACAACTAGACACTTTAAAAATTAAGCATTATATATATATATATATATATATATATATATATTTATATATATATATTTATTTATATTTATTGAACTAGATTAAATTAATTTTAATACAAAATTATTATATAATTTTAATATAATCTAAAATATAGGAAGTAAAATAAAAAATATAAACAAAAATAAAATATTTCTCTAAACTTCATGCCGACATACAAAATCAAAAGATGTAACCAAAATTTTCATTATTCATTATTTAATAAATATATAATATGACTCAATTATTATATTTTTCTCTTAATTATATATATTAATATTTTTATATATATTATAAAAAAAAAATTATCTAGTAGATTTTATGATTATATATTTACCTTATGTATGTATTTTATATTTTTTTACAGTTTATAAACTAAAATCATCTTTCTAATTTGGTGGGTCACACAAATTTTGTTTCAATTGGCCCCTGATTTTTAAGACCAATATTATACTTTGATAAGGGTTACCCACATTAATTCATCATAAATATTTTTACATGTCTATTGATTACTTACCAAATTTGTCTTCTAGGAAGACTGAAGTTTTTCTGAGGAATGCTTGATAGAAGCTTTTATGAGATATTGGATGAGAAAACACATTTAGTTCAATAATATAGTGCAAAACTCATTTATCAAGATAATGAATTCGAATTTTAATGAACCAAACTATTTAAAGAAAATGAAAGAAAAATCAAAGGATGATGTATGATGAAACCATAGGGACAAAAATCAACATGAGATTTGTGTGAAAACTAAACATGAAGGAGAATAAGGCACTCCAGATAATTAGAACAAACATTTCTGCACATAAATTGTTAAACAGACAGATATAAAGAGAAAGATGATAAAAAGTAGAGACAAAAAGATAAATACTACTCCAGATTGAAGGAAGAATCCAACTGTGAGTTCAGACTTTGAGTTCCCTTGGGATAAGGCTTGGGGTAACATGATTCTATCTCAAATGACAATTTTTTTTAGTAGAATGTCATTTCCTAAGATAGAATAAATGCAAGAGAAAAGGAATGACATAGTTAGTAAATGTAAAATATTCTACCAAAAAGATGAAACAATAGAACATCGCCCCATTATTCAGGCTGAATATTTTGTTGCCAAATCTTTTTTTGTGGCAAGCCCCTGTTGCAGTCATTTAAACGATGCCGTTTTTCTTTTAAACTATAATTGAGTTGGTAAAAAAAATATGAAAAAAAACCGACACATTTGTAATCCAAATGTTTTAGAGTCTAAACAATATAATATTATAACTGCACATAAAATACCTTTTCATTATTGTTTAGAGTCTAAATTCGTCATCTAATGTTGAGCTTCTCCCAAATCCTGATCTGGAATCTCAGGATGATCCTCTTCAAGAAGTGGAAGGCGTGCAACACCTCTCCCACGTCCAAAGCCACCTCCTTCAGATTCAACTGATATTCGTTTTGATACCTTAGTGTCATCCCAGCATGAGATGATTGGAAAAGATCTATGATAAGGTTGTTGTACCCTGTTTTCAAAAACCCTATCGAGGTAGCATAACTGGAACAATATATTAAACATTTATTGAAAATTTAATATCTATTGAACATAAACAAAATAATACTTATATGTTAATAGAAAATTTACCATTAGAAATGTTAGAGGTCCATGAAAAAATGATCGATTATTTTTTTGCCATTTTTCGGCACATTCAACCAATCCTCTCATTGTGAACTTGCACCAGTTCAAGTTCTTTATATTATCAACGTCCATTAAAGATTTCAGAATTGTAAACCTGCATTAATATGCTATATATATATAAATATTCACGAATACAAATATAAAAAACAAAAGAACATAAAAATGAAAAATTCGTTTTAGGAAAGATTGTTTACCTGGCATGTGAATTTTGTGAGGTCCAAAGAAAACTTGAGACAACATAAACAACAAAATCAATTTTGAAATTGTTGTCTGCACTTCTGTTGTTTATTATTGTACATGGCATCGCATTTGATACAGGAGCTCCCTTGTTTTGATGGAGACCCCATCTTCTCCTCCAATTCTTCAAAAAGTCATTATATACAAGGTCCTTTGAGTCGTTCCCATTGGACTCAACTATTTCAATTTCCCCTCTAGGAATGTTCAGCACACACTGTACATCTTCTTCATCAATCCGGATCTCGTCACCATTGTTTAATACAAGAGATCTCCTCACGATGTCGAAAGTGCTCACGAGATGTCTGCAAAATTGAATTGGACATTTTGAAATGCCTAGTGAAAGAATGGAACCAAAACCAATGGCCTTGATGGCTTCCTTTTGTTGGTAAGAGAGATTTTGAATAAGGTTAAAAAGGCCTTTCGGGGAGGTTCTGGTTATAAAATAAGGAACAGAAGTTTTCCTTCTTTTGAGGGGATTTGGGTTTTCAGAATCAGCAGCTGCACAAGCAATGAGAGATAAGGCTTCAGGATCTGTCGATGACTCAGCATTGATAAAAGTAAACTTCTTCTTTTCCTTTTGATATTGCTTCCTTAAAACTCTACAAAAAATATATATATATATAAATAATAGAATTATATAAATAATGACAGTTTTAAGCATAGCTTCTTAGAATATTTTGTGAAGAGCGAGCTTAATATAGCAACGTACAAATTATTTGATTAAGACTAAAAATGTTGAGACAGATTGTTTGCAATTAGCTAATAACTATCAGCAACGAAATAGAGTAGACAAGTTGAACTAGTAACTATAAATATTAGAAACACAGTATTAATGAATTACGTTACCTCCCAGATTTATCGGATGAGTTGTTGGATACTGTGATCGCGACGATTTCGTTGCTTGTTTCCTGAATATTAACAAAAACAGAACCTTGTTAGTTATAAACAAAATCTTATTAGTTACAAACAGAACTTTATTGTCAATATTATTTTCCAAAACCAAATTAGTGTTTCGTACATATAATGTTCAAAACATATCACTTTCGCAAGCTACGGAGCTTGTTTCAGACAAATAATCGTAAAGTAGGGTTACAAATCGTGAATCGTCTATTGAGAGAAAGAGGAGTGTTAGACTGCTATGAAGAGACAGAACGAAAACATTTGGGTTACAAACGGGTAGGGCTTTTTTTTCAAGATTTCTTTTCTTTTTTACCAACTTAATTAAAATTTAGAAATATAACGACTCGTGATGACCGCAACAGGGCACATGGAGATTTTGCAACAAAAGAACCGGACTCCCGATTATTAGGACAATATTGACTAGGTCATGCTAAGATGAGAAAACACTCTACTAAAGTTCTATCATGAACTAAGTAAGTTCGTCTGTCATCCATTAAAGAAAATGGAAATAACTTAAAATCAGTTGTAAATTACCATAAGAGAGATTCAAAGTGATAATACCTTAAAAGCTAAAACTATACAAAACACTTAATGACATGGTTAACTACTCATTTATGTTTTCTTTGATAGTTAATATAGTTGGTATTGAGTGTTTTCAAATGATTAAGATAATTAACTGAAGATGAAGGGATAAAGAGATTTACATGAATGGAGACATCACTGCAATCTTTCTTGACCCTGTGAGCTTCCGGGTTTGAATCAAGGAAAGATCCAGGGCGTTTATTATCACCAGCCTTTTTCTGTAGCAAATTGGAAACTCGTTCCATAAGGGGCTTGACTGGAAACGATAATTGATGTCCACGAGCAACAATGCATTTGATAACAGTTTGCAAGGCGATTAGTTCCTCCTCTGCAGTAGTACTGTTATGTGAAGTCAACTGTTGCTCTTTTAACTCAAGATCCCTCCTTTGTTCATGAAGACGATTCCTTTCCATTTCAACTTCCTTAGCATGGTGATCTACAGATTCTCGAGTCTTGTCAATTTCTTTCAACTTCTCCTCAAGTTCCTCTTGTTTAAGTCCAAGCTCTTTCTTTTGCAGATCTAACTTTTCCTTGTCCAACTTAAAATACTTCTCTTTCAAATGGAATTCCTTAAGAGATCGATTGAAGGAGGCTTCAAGAGAATCAAGTTCTTTACCTCTCATTTTGTTTGCCTGTCCTGTCTCCTCATGCAGTTTTTGGATCTCATCAAGCCTTTTGAAGCGATCATTAAGTACTCTCTCCTTAAGATCCAAATCTTCAGCTTGCTTCTCCCTCTGCAGCAATTTATCCAAACGGGACTCCACCGAATTATTTAACAACTCAACTTCTACTTTACTTTCTTCAATGGATTTACGGGTAGAATTCAAACCATCCTCTCTGAGCTGAAGCTCAACGGTGGCTTCTTCAAACGCTTTTTCTGAAGAATCTAAATGTTCTTCAAGATTCTTCCACGCAAGATTAATATGATATATTTTGTTAACACAACTTCTCTTCAAACCCACGAGTGCTGATACCTTCTCAGACGAAGTCATGATTACCTAAAATAAGAACAACTTGTTTCTTTACTAACATAACGCTATAACAGAGATTATGAGATTGAGACAAACAGTTGATTAAAAATACAAATTTAGAAATCAACCCGGAAAAACAATGCTTTATATAGAATGGTTTCCAGAAACTCACTCAGTAAATAGATCAAAATGACTGGTGGACCGGTGGACGGAGCTTGAGCTATGAAGAACTGAAGAAGAAAACTTGAAGGGAAAGATGTGAGCTTTGACTTGGAAAACCCTATTTTCTCCATCCATGCATGTCTTCCTTCTAGTTTCCTCGGTTCCTCCTACTCATTATCATCTTACAGTACACTAGGCCTGCTACAAGTTATTGTATTAATTACCTGTCTTTTCATAATATATTGTATTAATTAATGTATAATAAGATTTTTTTTTTTTTTAAAAAAATAACTTATAATTCAATTATATATTTTTTTATAAATTGTGAAAATGTTATGAGATAAAGTGGTTGATTAAACTTAAGCTTATGCTTTGCAAAAACAAAAAAATAATTGTATATTTTGAATATATATATGTTGTAATGACATTACTCAATTTATCTTTTCTATTTCGGATTCTCCAAACCATTTCTTTCCTTTTAATTTTAAGAACAGATTCAGTTAGATTCAATCGACCTGACCAATTATTTGAATTTGTCTTGTACTGTTCACTTGAGACATTCACATCTTTTAAGTTAATAGACTAACAAAATATTAACTATTTTCTATAGTAAGATTACTAACAAGTCATTAGTGCAAGTTTTAGCCAAAAAAATAATTACCATAGTAATTGTGTGCTTTAGAGTATACTTTTTTAATAAACTAAAATTTATTGTAACGCTCGAAAAAATAAAATTCGGTGTTTTAAATATTTTATGCGAAGATGTATTTTATGTTAATAATTAATTAATTTAAAGAAATGTTTAATCAATTTTAGGTAAACTATTATTTTAAAATTTTAATTTAATAATCAAAATATCATAATTTACTCCCTTTGAATCTCGTATAAGAGATAAGTGACTGAAATGATAATGTACTTTGAATATATTCTTGTTTCATGCGTATTTGTTGATAGACCGATTGTAACAATCGAGCTTGAAGAAGAATGAATTGCCATGAAGTTCATCGAGTAAATCTCCAACCAAAGGTATTGGATATTTGTATTTTGTTGTTTCCAAGTTCAATTTCCTATAATCAACGGACATCCGCCAAGAAATTATATTTTTTTCTGCACTTAACACCAGTAGCGAGGAATATACGATATTACTATCTCATATAATGCTTTTGTCCAACATTCTTCAATTAATTTCTCAATCTCATTTTTCTATAGTGAAGGATATCGATAGGGCCATTGAATTTGTGCTTTTTTAAGTTGTATTTTATGATATTCCTTTCTTTCTAGAGGCATTATAGTCGGCTTTTCAAATAAGTTTGTATAGTGTATTAATAATTGATTCAAATCTTCTTCCTTTAATTTTTCAATTGTTTGAATCTTGATTGAATTTCTGTTGTTGTTGATATTGGTGTTGTCATTGCTTGTACCATTGATGTCGTCCCACCTTTTTTTAGCAATATCATAAAATGTTCATAGTTCATCACTTTATTTTGAATTCTTGATAACCTTATAGTTTGTGTTATTGACCTCCTCTTGAGAAAATTATAATAAGAGTTTTGAAATTCCATTAATTTCCCTTAGACTTGTCAATCATTCAATACCAAGTATCATATTGTAACACACAAGGTTAATGCATTTATATTTCCCTTAAATTTCAGACCTTGAATATTTCAAATTACATCACAACATATTAATTGTGAATAGAAAACCATTTGCAATGGTGACATCAATATCTTTTTGTAGGTGATAATGACCAAGATATGATTTTTTTATTTTTTATTTTGGGTTAAGAAGTTATGTGTGCTGCACGAGTCAACTATTATGAGAATCGAAAATATGCCAATAAAACATGTTAATCTCATGGTTTGAAATTTATTTATGGTGATGGTATGTAATGAACTTTCATAATCTCACAAGTTCAATTCGGCTTTCGATATTGTTGTATTTTGTTCTATCTCTTTTTTATTGTCCAAAACATAAACAACAACTTGACAGTTATGGCCTTTTACAAATTAATTCATCACAATTATAACATAAACCTTTAATTTTTTTTATCTACCCTTGATTTATCATCTAATATCTTCCACTGTTTTTATATATGATCGGTTAACTTAAAATTTTTCGTCTTATCCTTCTGTCTAACTTTGTTTGAAATTGTGGCAATGGTAGTAATGGACTTCCCATTTATTGTACATGCAACCCTTTTGTTGTATTGCGGCATTCGTGACTTTTCCGCCAATCCCCTAGCTCGTTGAAGTCTCATTGGCTCCAACATTCTTACCGATTTAACAATTTCTTCATCTAAAGTGTTAAGGTAGGCCTTAATTTTATTATCCATTAATATTTGCAATAGACGATCAAGTATTTCTTCAAATTTGTCGTTTTGGTTCTTAGTACAACTAAGTTGCCTTATCTTGTAAAGATCGTTAACGTGATCATCATAATAATTGGGATCAAATCTTTTTCTTATATCTATTTTAAGTCTTTCCCATGTTTATAAACATGTTAGGATGATTTCCAAATTATTATATCAACATCTCGATCATGTTTGATCCAACTGAAATTTAAAATAATGGATTTAAATTTGGATTTCAAAAGTTATTATAGAGCTGTTATGATGTTCTTGTTTTGGTTGTGTTCGACTATGTTTATCATTTCAAAGGTGTTGGAACAAGAGGCCATGAGATAGCCTAATTCAAAATATCACACAATTTGACCTAAAATGATTTTAAGAAATTGATTTTTGTAGATATCGACTGATCGTGATTAGGGTTAGGGCCTTTAATCCCCACAATCATATGAGTTGGTTGTAACTTATAGATCATGATTTCTTGATATGTATTAAAAGATATAAGACCTGTTTTGCATAATTCAAACACATTCAGTCCTCTTGGACCAATGCAAAGAACCGAGGTTCTTAGCTTGGGATCGAGACCAAAGACCAATGTTCTTAAGTTAGGACTGAGACCAATGACTAATGTTCTTGAGTTAGGACCGAACTCGAGGACTAGTGTTTTAGCCTAGGACCGAGAAATCCGACCGAGTTTTCTAACCTAGGACCGAGCACTCCCTTTATCCTAGGACCAAGTTTTCTAACCTAAAATTGAACACTCCCTTTAGCCTATGAACGATTTTTCTAACCAAGGACAGAACCCTCCTTTTAACTTATGACCAAATTTTCTACCTAGGATTGAGTTCCCTTTTAACCTAAGATCGAGGACCCCTTAACCTAGGTCCGAGATCGAGCCTCCCGAATCTAGGACTAGCCCTTCAGATCCATGGACCAACGCTCCCGAGCCCTGATCCAAACCACCCCGGTCTAGACCGAGCCCATATCGGTATAATCGGACCCAAACCTAGGACTTCAATCCTAAGGTCTATTTGGTTTCACTTTTCAAAATCCAAAATTATTTTTGTAATTTTGGAATCCCGGTCCATTTTCAAATAATCCCGAAAGGTCAGAAAATGATATTTAAATATTTTCTAAATATTCCATAAACAAATATTTTTCCTAAGGCCCCGTTTGGAATTTGTTTTTAAATTTTAATAATTTTTTGATTTTTTAGGGGTTTTACTTAATCTTAAATCAATGCAATCGTAGATACGCCCTTTTAAAAT
The DNA here is from genome assembly GCF_907164915.1 of Impatiens glandulifera. NCBI lineage: Eukaryota > Viridiplantae > Streptophyta > Magnoliopsida > Ericales > Balsaminaceae > Impatiens > Impatiens glandulifera. Next base: position 15,767,795 of record NC_061865.1, on the reverse strand, counting down.
AATTTTGTACAATTATTTATGTAATTTAAACAATCATTGTTTAGGACCTCCAAACTACTAATTAAAGGAAATAAAATGTTATAAATAAATGTTATAGTAGCCAGACTTTTATTAAAAAAATAAAATCGTCCTTTAATGGGTGTAAAGGACATACCGCAAAAGCCTTTTCTCGAGGGTAATTAAAAGTCGAACCCCTTATAGAAACTCTAGTATAAATTATGTTTATACACGTACCTTTTACTAACTTTTCTAAAATTATTTGGCGAATCTATTTTTAAATAAATAATCTTTTAAATTAATTGTGTTTGATTAATTTAAAATATGTTTTAATCAAATTATTATTTGATCCCCAGATTATTAAACTTTGAATAAAATTAATTATTGCAATATATTAATTTTTAAAGCTCCTAGGCATTTTCAAAATCTTTTAAAATAATGTTTTCTTTTATATGATCACGAATTGAGGAAACTAGATAAAAGAAAAAACAAAATAGCTAGAGCAGATGATACATTGGTGGTTAGGAGACGTAAACAAAACAAATTAAAAGACGGATGAGGAAGATCCAAAAGTAGAGTTTCCAAAGATGAATGTGCTTTCTGTCGTGAGAAATAATATTGGAATATTAATTGCCCAAAGTTGAAGAAGAAAGAGAAAGATTATGAAATGCAAATATTGCAGAAAACAAATGTGATGTAGATTCAGAATACTATTTATCGATGTCACACACAACATCACATCCTGACGCGTGTATATTGGACTCAATCTGTACTTATCATATGACACCAAATCGAGAGTGATTCTTTGACTTTAAAAAACTAGATGATAGAGTTGTTTACATGGGAGATTCTAATACATGTAAAATAAAATAAATAGTTTCAATCAAGCTAAAAAATAATGATGGATCCACCCGAATTATTATAGATGTTCGATACATATCCAAATTAATCATAGCTCTCGACTCGGCAATCCGGACACTTTAAAAATTAAGCATCATTATATATATATATAGATTGTTGAAACATAACATATTACAAATTTAATTATTGAAATAATGATGTTGATAGAGAAATTGAGAAGATTAAAAATCGATATAGAGATAGTTGATAGAGAAATTGAGAAGATTAGAAATCGATACAGCTTAGAGTTAGAAGTCGCAAAAGGAGACCGATGAATTAAAATGCTTTGGATAGGCAGATTGTCACTCTTCTCTCTTAAATTGAACCTTGTTGATGTAAAATTATTTATAGGAAAACAAATATTTAGATGGAAAAAAAGATGAAAAGTTTGGTTGATTTAATATATTAGTTTAACTAGCATGTATCCCGTGAATTTGCACGAATAATAATTTAAAAACCGTGAAAAAAAATTGGGTATAAATGTGATAGCATTTTTAATTTTTTTTTAACCGTTTTAAGTTTATGGGCGGGTCAACTAACAATCAGACTCAAGTATTCATTTACTCTCAAATTGCAGAACGATCTCTAAAAAATTGATATAGTTTGATTCCTCAACTCAATTAGTTTGACCTATAAAGTCACTTCTTCCTCATACTACGAATGAAAGGGAAAATATAAAGACTACCATTAAAATAGCTTAGGCAAGACTTACTATATCCATATGAATTATGTTCTCTATCTCTATAAATATGATAGAGTTCTTCCATTATTGCTCACTAATAATAGTGAAATTTATAGCGCAGAGTCAAAAAAGAATTATGACTGTTTAAAAACTATTCATGAACCATCGCATTCATTAAATTTGGTGTTGAATTTAAAATATAAAATGTTATTATCCTAGTTGGTTAAAGAGTTGTATTTGTTTTTATTAAATTATGATCTTTCTTGAGCTATTCATTTCAATTAAAAATGATTTTAATTTCTTTAATTTTTCTTCTTTCTTAAAATTTCATTGGAATAAAATTATCATATTTCTTTCAATCATGTGCTATTAAGAACTCCAATATTGATTTTCTTGAGCATATGAAATTATTAACACTATATTTTATATTAGGTTTGTTCATTACTAAACATATTTGACTTATGTTTTTATTATTATTTCTGGAATGTTTAATCTCTTATTTTCCACTTTATTTGGTGACAATTTCAACCATCATGTTTTTTTTATAATGTTTTTGTCATTATATTTAAAAAATTCTCATTTATATAATATTATATTAAACTTTTTAAAATAAAAATAAAATATTATATAAAATAATAATTAAAAGTAAATATATATTAAAATATAAATAATCAAATTTATAAAAATAATAATTTAAATATATATCAAAATATAAATAATCAAATTTATAAAAATAATAATTTAAATATATATCAAAATATAAATAATCAAATTTATAAAAATAATAATTTAAATAATTTAATAAAAATAATAATTTAGATATATATATAATAATAATAAGTTTAAATATAAAAAAAATAAAAATAAATAAGAAAACTGAGTTTGAATAGTAAGAGCATCTCCAATAGTGCTGCAAACGCATACCCAAAATGGGTTTGAAAATGAGTTTTTCGGTTGGAGATGGTCTAAAGTAGGTTAGTTTGGGAATGAATGAAAAAAGTAGGTTAGTTTGGGAAGTTGAACGAGAAATCAGGTTAGTTTGGGAATTGGTTTATTAGGCCATCTCTAACCCAAATACATATTCTCAAACCCAAAATGCAGTAAACATCCCATCAAACAGTAATTCATCTCCAACCCAAAAACCCAAACTCAAACTCAAAAGAATATTCTCAGAATATTCCTTTTTACAATAATTTTTAATTTTTTCAATATTATCTATATATTTATCTAAAATTATAAATTGAACCCATAACTTTACAACAACTTATTAATTACTTTTAAATTCTAATTATAAATCAATTATTTATACAATATTTTTTATTATTATAAATTTATAATACTTAAAAAATATAAAATATAAATATAAACAAATTTAAATATAAATTAATCATATAAACAAAATTAAAATTATCATGAATTACACATATAAATAAAAATAAATAAAAATAAATAAAAATAAATAAATTATATAAATAAATTAAAATATAAATAAATAAAATAGATAAACAAATTAAAATATAAATAAGTTATGTAAATTAATTAAAAACAAACTAAAAGAACTAAAATGAAAGTTTTAAAAAGTTTTGAGTATGTGAACAGTGTCCCTGCAAATTTGGGTATGGAGGAGAGAGAATTTGAAGAAATACTCAAAATGCAGTTGAGTTTGCAGGTGGGTTGGAGGGTTAAAACTTATTATGGAGATGGGTTTGCAGGTGGGTTGGAGGGTTAAAACTTATATATATATAGATTGTAGTTAGACGGTTTATGTTTTTCATAATTATTGTTTGTGTATTAAATTTTATAATTAATATAATATGATAATTGAAAGTTAAATTTTATATTATAATTAATATTATATGATAACTGAAAGTTAACTTTTATAATTTATATAATATATAATTAAAATTTTTAATTTTATTGTAGGTTTTAATGTTTTTAATTAGTATTTAATGCTAAATATGATAACTAAATTTTTATCTATTTATTTTTTTGTTTATTTATTTTTTATTTTTTATTTTTGCCTATTTTATAATTAATATAATGGGATAACTGAAAGGTTACATTTTATAATTAATATAATATATATTTAAAATTCTTGATTTTATTGCAGGTTTTAATATTTTATAATTAGTATTTCATGCTAAACTTAATTAATATAGATAAATATTTGGTTTAATGTGTATATATAAAATATTAAATTTTAATATATTTTAATAATAATTATAACATACATTATTTAATTTTATAATTATATATATATACAAATTAAAATTAATTAATATATTTTAATTATTATATAATATATATATATATATATATTATCTAATTTTTATAAATTTTATTTTTAAAAAAATAATTCAAATTATATAAAAAATATATATATATCTTTCATTATTTTACTTTATTTAAAGTTAAATTTTATAATTAATATTTAATAAATACCTAATAATTATAGATACATTTTTAATATGATAGTTTTACTGAAATACAAATTTTAAAAATTGTTTTATTTGAAGGATTAAAATATTTAATAATAATAATAATATATATATATATATATATTAAATATGTGATTTTTAGAAAATAAATTTAATATTTGATGTACACCTCAACTAATATAAATAATATTTTATATGAGAATTCATTATAGGTTTATTTGATTTGAGAGTGTGACTTGAAGTATTAAAATATTTATTAAAAAATATGATATACATTAAATAGGTGATTTTTAAAGTGCAATTTTATAAAGAAATAGATTTAATATAGATAATTTTTTAAATGAGAATTTAGAAGGTTAAATTGTTTTATTTGGAAGTAATTATGGTATGAGAAAATTTGAGAATTATTATTATGTATATAAATATCTATATATATAAATAAATAAATATTTCATATTAACACAGTATATTTTATACTTAATTTATTCAATCATAAATTTATCTTTCACCACAGTATATTTCAACTTTATTTTTATTTATTTTCTTATTTCCATAAGTAAAGACATTGTTTAATAAAAGTTGAACAAACAAATCAAAATCAAAATCAAAAACAAAAAACATATATATAAATAAATTGTTTAACAGTCAAAATGAAGGCAAAATAATTCGTTTTCTATTATACATTTAGGACAATCTACATTGAAATCAACGCCTTCCACTAAAAGCTCCCAGCTACCATCCCAATGTATATAGTTAGATTTTTTCTGACATATTAGTTGACAGAACTCGGTATAAGGAATATTATAATTAATATTAGGGCGAAGCATCCTACAAAAGGCATTACGACAACGCAAAATAGTGTTATGACCCGAAAAACTCTTGGTTAGACCACTCAAAAGCCATGAGCCACACGGATCACCGATTGAAATGTGAGCAATTGCTGCGACATAAATAGTTATAGGATCTCGTTTTGTTACACACAACTTCAAAGAGAAAAGCACATGTCCTGACTTAATTTTCCAGTTAAAAGAAATTGGCCACATTAAAATTACCTTCTGGGAAGGTCCGTTTGATATCCAAAAATTGCTCAGCAATAGTCGGACAAGTGGAGAATGTTGGGGTGAACCAGAAAAGTTTGGGTAGAGTCGGATCTAAGCGTTGGCTGGTGAAGCGTCTCGTAGTAAGATGAGTAGTTATGAACCCTGTAGACCATCCCCATGGGGGTGGGGAAGGGAGAGCCCCAATTGGTAGAAAAAAACCCAGGGGTTATCCTGCACTTGGAAGAAGAAGTAGAAAAAGGAATAAATATAGTGAAATTTTGATTCTTCGTCGCCGTAGTAAATAGGAGAGAAAATCGAATAACTTTCTTCCTCTTTCTTTACAAAAGAAAAAAAGGAGTAAAATGTGACACGCTCACTAAAAAAACCCTTTTGTGGCAAAGCATTTATAAAAAAATAGATAAGCTTAACACAAAAGCGGAAAAAGAAATAATAGTAACTTAGTCCTGAGCATCTACTTTATAAATATCATCCACCAATCTTGCCACTTCCTCCTTTCTATAGAAAGAGATAATAATATAATAGACGTGCTAAGAGAACTCTCAACTCATATTAGTTACAAGCATACTATCATGTTGGCAAAAAAAACAATTTAACCAATGTGATAACAAAAGAACCACATGTAAATATCATCCACCAATCTTGCCACTTCCTCCTTTCCAAAAGCATTTTTTTTACCACGTAGAAGAACTTATATAGGAAATAAAAAGATTACATAGATTAAGTCCAGAATTCAAGGACTAGGACTTTCCAAGTAATAGAACTCTCATTTAGAAAACTGGAGCATAATAACATTTATCAAGGATAAAAGCCTTAAATTGTGTGATTCGAGCCTTAATGACCGACGAAGAAGCCACATCGCAGACGTTCCTTTACCTTTCATCCTTATCAATTTGACAAAACTCCCTAATAAGGTAAACTTACGTCATATCAGAAAGTCGACAATTTTGAGGACTAAGCTTAATTATCACTCCATCGATGTTTAAAATAGGTTCACCAATCCATATATCTTTGTACCTATACAGAGAAAGGACCAATAAGAAGTTTAGATACATTACAAGGACACTTTTTCAATTGTTAAGGTCTATGATGAATCACAAATTTGCACTTAAAAACGAATTACAAATGTGTGTATTTGCTTAAATCGTCTTCTTTACTAAGTCTTGAACATGAGACTATGAGATTTCATCAAATCTCAACCATGAGGCCAAGTAAGAAGAATTGACTTAAATCCATGTCATAAGAATATATATTAATCTTACCTAAGACAGACATTAGGATCTACTTTTGACAATATCTTCTCATTTGCACGAATAATCTTTTTTATTCCAATCTTGACAAAGTAGTTATATGAATCTAAGTGCTGCTTCACCAAACCTCTCCCTTGAAAATTCAAACAAACATATGCATAATCATTGTCACGTTTATTTCATCAAGCCATGGGGAACATTTTACAATCACAAATTAAACAGTGAATAATGTACAGTATCAATTCTCTCTCCCTACCCTTCCAATTTTCTTCTCATTCTCTCGCATTGGGAAAATTAATAGGAATCCTAACCCATTTAATCATTCTCCAATTTTCAGGAAATTACAAAAGCATGTAAAAGGTGATAAAATCTGTAGGTTATTGTCCTCTCTATAGTGGTAACATCAGGTCACAAGAGAATTCACAATCCAAAATGTATCAAGTTTTATTAACTAATGTAAACTAAATGTTAAGAAAAGATGCCATGATAATCACCTCCAACAAAGACAGCATATTGCGTTCTCACAAATAAGAAAATCTCTTAATCTAATATCATACCCATTACTTGAAATATCATACACATTACGACTGTAAGTCACTTCAAGTTCTAGTAAAACAAAAAAGTAGTGAAAGACTGTACATTTAGAAATTTAGGAAGAAGTTGGAATTTGTCCACTACCGATTTCATTGGAGCCGCCAATACTTGTTTATCCATGTCCATCATAGAGTCCGCACCCATTCGATATCCCAAAAGAAACGTACTATGAATATTTCAGCTCTCTCAGTAGTAACTGCTAAGAACTTCCCTCCTCTTCCGTATACAGTTAGCTCGTGGAGATGATGAAGAGTCGCAATCATTGTGGTAATCGTCAGGTTTTTGTATCTATGATCTTTATCTGCTTCTTTGACTTTTTTTCTTTTTTTCTCTCCGTGAAAAATAGAGAACAAAAGAATGTTTCTTTAATCGATTGATCATTAGAGTCGAAGAGTTGTGCAGTCAAGGTCATCATCTCCGGGCTCATTCATGGGTGGAGGGAGGTTAAGATCGAAAGGAAAATCCTTACTGACCGACGAAGAAGACACATCGCAGACGTTCCTTTCTATTTCATCTATGACCGACGAAGAAGTCACATCGTAGACATTCATTTCCCTTTCATCGATGACTGATGATGAAGAGTCGCAATCGCTCTTGTAATCGTCAGGTAAAACAGACGGTGTTTGGGGATATCTAGAGTCGAAAAGCTGTGCAGTCAAGATCATCATCTCCGGGCTCATCCATGGGTCAAAAGAAGAAAATGCAAAACATTATAAACCTCATTGAAGAAACAAAAGTTGAGGAAATGATCAGAATAGACAGTTCACCTTGTTGTAGTAGAATAGAGAGATTACTTCATTGCGAGTTACGATCTGCCATGGCCGAGCTTGCTCGATCTCTTTTTGTAAACAGTAATGGATTTGAAAGGTCGCGGAGAGAGAATATGCTAATGGCGGGCTGAAGAACGCAACAGCTATGTAGTACGACAGATGGTTTCCTAAAGTAACCTTGTTTGACGTTCACTTTCCCAAACTAACCTAGTTTGTTAATTCATTCTCAAACTAACCTAATTTACTATTCAAACTCAATTTTTTCTTTATTTCTTTTTTTACATTTAAAATTCATTATATATAAACTAAATTATTTATATTTTGATATATATTTTAAATTATTGTTTATATAAACTAAATTATTTATATTTTGATAAATATTTTAAATTATTATTTTTATAATTTTGATATATAATTTAAATTTAATTTTTTTTATAAATTTAATTATTTATATTTTAATATATATATATATATATTTACATTTCAATTATTATTTATATAGGGCAATAAATATTAAATAATTCTAATAAATAATTGATAAATACTAATAAATTTAAAATATTTTAACCATAACAATATAATAATTAAATATTCATAAAAATGTTTTTAAATTTATCAATTATTTATTAAATATAAGTTAAAATATAGTAATTTTATTATTATATTTAATTAAAAATGTTATTATATTTAATAAATAGTTGATAATTAAAAACTTTTTTATGAATATTTAATTATTATATTGTTATGGTTAAAATATTTTTAATTTATTAGTATTTATTAATTATTTATTAGAATGCTAAAGTGAATACTTATTACACTATATAAATAATAATTAATAATTGAAATGTAAATATATATATATATATATTAAAATATATTAATTAAATTTATAAAAAATAATTAAATTTAAATTATATATCAAAATATAAATAATCAAATTTATAAAAATAATAATTTAAAATATATATCAAAATATAAATAATTTAATTTATATAAATAATAATTTAAAATACATATTAAAATATAAATAATTTAATTTATATAAATAATAATTTAAAATATATATCAAAATATAAATAATTTAGTTTATATATAATGAATTTTAAATGTAAAAAAATAAATAAATAAAAAATTGAGTTTGAATATTAAACTAGGTTAGTTTGAGAATGAATGAACAAACTAGGTTAGTTTGGGAAAGTGAACGCCAAACAAGGTTACTTTGGGAAATCGTCCGTAGTACGACCGTAATAATATGACATTTTAAAGGTTGTTCGGTTGTGAGTTTTTTTTAAAACCAAGAGAGAGAAAAATTAAATGATGGGTGATGATTTTGAGGAGATAATGATTATTTTTGGTAAAAAGAAGGGTATTAATATATATAAATAAAATAAAAAATAATAATTTTAAATATAAGGTATTTTAGTATTTTGGTTAATGATTTGAGTGATGTGATTGATAAAAAGGGAGTGAAGTGATATTTGATTTTGAATTGGTTTTTTTAAAAACCTACAACGAACAAGGCCTTAGGTTAAATGGTGGGAGCAAGATCCGCTTGCGAGCTACGATCTCCCATGGTCGAGCTTGCTCGATCTCTTTTTGTAAACAGTAATGGATTTGAAAGGTCGCGGAGAGAGAATATACTAATGGCGGGCTGAAGAAGTACGACCGTAACAATACGACATTTTAGGTTAAAAGGTGGGAGCAAGATCCACAAGATCTCTTAGCCCGAAATCCTATAAAATTTAATCGATTAAAAACTTTAATCGTGTTTTAAATAATAAGTTATTTTGTTTGAAAAAAATATATAAATAATTAAATTTTAGAATTACAATTTCGACCTCAAATGAATAGAATTGAGAACTATAAAATTATACTAGATTAAATCCCATTGAAATTCAAATTTCAATTCTCAATATTAAAGGGTTTATCAAACTTAAGAATTAAAATTGAACTATCCAATTTCAAATACTAATTTCAGAATTACCAAACACACCCTTATGAAAAAGAATTAATATATATATATATATATATATAATGATGCTTAATTATTTGGTTTTAGGGTAATCATCACGTGCTCACCTCAGTGATGATTATTATTAAATTAACATTTTGAACTAATATATATATATATATATATATATATATATATATATATATATATATTTAAAAAATTAACATTTTAAATCAATATTTTATTTTTAAATTTAAGAAATTAAAATATTTAACGGTATTTTTTTAATATATGAAATTAATATGTTGAACCAATATTATTTTTAATAAAAATTGAAAATTAAAAAAATCTCATATCCCTCTCTAGCTATTGTGACAAACCAATATTTTAATAAAATAGATAATATATATTAAAATTATTTTTATTATATTCTTTTTTACAAAAATAGGAATTGAGATTGAATTACAATTTTATAATTTTTCAAGTATAAGAATTGTAATTCAATGTCATATCTCATGTACTTCCACTTTCACTCGAACCTCCACTTTCACTCGAACCTCTATATGTATAATCACTCGTACTCGTACCTCCACTCGTACTCGTACCTCCACTCGTACTCGTACCTCCACTCGTACTCGTACCTCCACTCGTACTCGTACCTCCACTCGTACTCGAACCTCTATTTATATAAATAATAGAATGATATAAATAATGACAGTTTTAAACCTAGCTTCTCAGATTATGTGAAGTGTGGGCTTCACATGGCAATTAGTTAATACCTATCAGCTAAGAAATAAAGTAGACAAGTTGAAATACTAGTCCTGTAATACAGATCCTCACACTACTTTATCATTATCAACTTAAAATATTAGAAACACAATCAACTTGAAATATTAGAAACACAGTATTAATGAAATTCGTTACCTTCCAGATTTATCGGATGAATTTTTGGATAAAGTGATCGCGACGATCTGGTTGTTTGTTTCCTGAATATTAACAAAAACAGAATATTGTCAGTTACAAACAGAACTTCGTTGTCAATATGCCAAGATGAGAAAACACTACACTAAAGTTCTATCATGCCAAGAAGAGAAAACACTACACTAAAGTTCTATCATGAACTAAGTTAGTTCTTCTGTCATCCATTAATGAAAACAGAAATAACTTAAAATCAGTTATAAACTACCACAAGAGAGATTCAAAGTGATAATACCTTAAAAGCTAAAACTATACAAAACACTAAATGACATGGTTAAGTACACATTTATGTTTTGTTTGATAGTTAATATAGTTGGTATTAAGCCTATAACACATTGTTTCAGTGTTTTCAAATGATTAAGATCATCAACTGAAGATGAAGGGATAAAGGGAGTTACATGAATGGAGACATCACTGCAATCTTTCTTGACCCTGTGAGATTCCGAGTTTGAATCAGGGAAAGATGCAGGGCGTTTTTTCTCACCAGTCTTTTTCTGTAGCAACTTGGAAACTCGTTCCATAAGGGGCTTGACTGGAAACAATAATTGATGTCCTCGATCAACAATGCATTTGATAACAGTTTGCAAGGCGATTAGTTCCTCCTCTGCAGTAGTACTGTTATCTAAATTGGCAAGTTCGGCCAGGTTCTCTTTCACTTTCTCAACCGTGATATGTGAAGTCAACTGTTGCTCTTTTAACTCAAGATCCCTCCTTTGTTCGTGAAGACAATTCCTTTCCATTTCAACTTCCACTTCTCGAGTCTTGTCAATTTCTTTCAACTTCTCCTCAAGTTCCTCTTGTTTAAGTCCAAGCTCTTTCATGTTCAGATCTAACTTTTCCTTGTCCAACTTAAAATACTTCTCTTTCAAATGGAATTCCTTAAGAGATCGATTGAAGGAGGCTTCAAGAGAATCAAGTTCTTTACCTCTCATTTTGTTTGCCTCTCCTGTCTCCTCATGCAGTTTTTGGATCTCATCAAGCCTTTTGAAGCTATCATTAAGTACTCTCTCCTTAAGATCCAAATCGTCAGCTTGCTTCTCCCTCTGGAGCAATTTATCCAAACGGGACTCCACCGACTTATTTAACAACTCAACTTCTACTTTACTTTCTTCAATGGATTTACGGGTAGAATTTAAACCATCCTCTCTGAGCTGAAGCTCAACGGTGGCTTCTTCAAACGCTTTTTCTGAAGAATCTAAATGTTCTTCAAGATTCTTCCACGCACGATTAATATGATATATTTTGTTAGCACAACTTCTCTTCAGACGCACGAGTGCTGATACCTTCTCAGACGAAGTCATGATTACCTATAATAAGAACAACTTGTTTCTTTACTAACATAACGCTATAACAGAGACTATGAGATTGAGACAAACAGTTGATTAAAAATACAAATTTAGAAATCAACCCGAAAAACAATGCTTTATATAGAATGGTTTCCAGAAACTCACTCAGTAAGTAGATCAAAATGATTGGTGGAGGCTGGACGAAGGCCGGAGCTTGAGGTATGAAGAACTGAAGAAGAAGAAGAAAACTTGAAGGAAAAGATGTGAGCTAGCTTGAGCTATGAAGAACTGAAGAAGAAGAAGAAGAAAACTAGAAGGGAAAGATGTGAGCTTTGGTGAAGATTTGCTTGTTCTACCATTATCAGTTCGACTTGGAAAACCCTATTTTCTCCATCCATGCATGTCTTCCTTCTAGTTTCCTCGGTTCCTCCTACTCATCATCATCTTACAGTACACTAGGCCTGCTACAAGTTATTGTATTAATTAATGAATGACCTGTCTTTTCATAATATATTGTATTAATTAATGTATAATAAGATTTTTTTTTTTAAATAACTTATAATTCAATTATATATTTTTTTATAAATTTTGAAAATGTTATGAGATAAAGTTGTTGATTAAACTTAAGCTTATGCTTATGCTTTGCCAAAAACAAAAAAAAAAAATTGTATATTTTGAATATATGTTGTAATGACATTACTCAATTTATCTTTTCTATTTCGGATTCTCCAAACCATTTCTTTTCCTTTTAATTTTAAGAACAGATTCAGTTAGATTCAATCGACCTGACCAATTATTTGAATTTGTCTTGTACTGTTCACTTGAGACATTCACATCTTTTAAGTTAATAGACTAACAAAATATTAACTATTTTCTATAGTAAGATTACTAACAAGTCATTAGTGCAAGTTTTAGCCAAAAAAATAATTACCATAGTAATTGTGTGCTTTAGAGCATACTTTTTTAATAAACTAAAATTTATTGTAACGCTTGAAAAAATAAAATTCGGTGTATTAAATATTTTACGCGAAGATATATTTTATGTTAATAAATTTAGGAAGTATTGGATATTTGTATTGTGTTGTTTTCAAGTTCAATTTCCTATAATCAACGGACATCTGCCAAGAAATTATATTTTTTCTGCACTTAACAACAGTAGTGAGGAATATACCATATTACTATCTCATATAATGCTTTTGTCCAACATTCTTCAATTAATTTCTCAATCTCATTTTTCTATAGTGAAGCATATCGATAGGGCCATTGGATTTGTGCTTTTTTAAGTTGTATTTTATGATATTCCTTTCTTTCTAGAGGCATTATAGTAGGCTTCTCAAATAAGTTTGTATATTGTCTTAATAATTGATTCAAATTTTCTTCCTTTAATTTTTCAATTGTTTGAATCTTGATTGAATTTCTGTTGTTGTTGATATTGGTGTTGTCATTGCTTGTACCATTGATGTCATCCCACCTTTTTTAGCAATATCATAAGATGTTCATAGTTCATCACTTTATTTTGAATTCTTGATAACCTTGTAGTTTGTGTTATTGACCTCCTCTTGAGAAAGTTATAATAAGAGTTTTGAAATTCTATTAATTTCCCTTAGACTTGTTAATCATTCAATACCAAGTATCATATTGTAACACACAAGGTTAATGCATTTATATTTCCCTTAAATTTCAGACCTTGAATATTTCAAATTAGATCACAACACATTGATTGTGAATAGAAAACCATTTACAATGGTGACATCAATATCTTTTTGTAGGTGATAATGACCAAGATATTTTTTTTTATTTTTTATTTTGGGTTAATAAGTTATGTGTGCTGCCCGAGTCAACTATTATGAGAATCGAAAATATGCCAATAAAACATGTTAATCTCATGGTTTGAAATTTATTTATGGAATGAACTTTCATAATCTCACAAGTTCAATTCGGCTTCCGATATTGTTGTATTTTGTTCTATCTCTTTTTTATTGTCCAAAACATAAACAACAACTTGACAGTTATGGCCTTTTACAAATTAATTCATCACAATTATAACATAAACCTTTAATTTTTTTTATCTTCCCTTGTTTTATCATCTAATCTCCTCCACTCTTTTCATATATGATCGGTTAACTTAAAGTTTTTCGTCTTATCCTTCTGTTTAACCTTTGTTTGAAATTGTGGCAATGGTAGTAATGGACTGCCCATTTATTGTACATGCAACCCTTCTGTTGTATTGCGGCATTCGTGACTTTTCCGCCAATCCCCTAGCTCGTTGAAGTCTCATTGGCTCCAACATTCTTACTGATTTAACAATTTCTTCATCTAAAGTGTTAAGGTATGCCTTAATTTTATTATCCATTAATATTTACAATAGACGGTCAAGTATTTCTTCAAATTTGTCGTTTTGGTTCTTAGTACAACTAAGTTGCCTTATCTTGTAAAGATCGTTAACGTGATCATCATAATAATTGGGATCAAATCTTTTTCTTATATCTATTTTAAGTCTTTCCCATGTTTATAAACATGTTAGGATGATTTTCAAATTATTATATCAACATCTCGATCATGTTTGATCCAACTAAAATTTAAAATAATGGATTTGAATTTGGATTTCAAAAGTTGTTATAGAGCTGTAATGATGTTCTTGTTTTGGTTGTGTTCGACTATGTTCATCATTTCAAAGTTGTTGGAACAAGAGGCCATGAGATAGCCTAATTCAAAATATCACACAATTTGACCTAAAATGATTTTAAGAAATTGATTTTTGTAGATATCGACTGATCGTGATTAGGGTTAGGACTTTTAATCCCCACAATCATATGAGTTGGTTCTAACTTATAGATCATGATTTCTTGATATGTATTAAAAGATATAAGACCTGTTTTGCATAATTCAAATACATTCAGTCCTCTTGGACCAATGCAAAGAACCAAGGTTCTTAGCTTTGGATCGAGACCAAAGACCAATGTTCTTAAGTTAGGACTAAGACCAATGACTAATGTTCTTGAGTTAGGACCGAACTCGAGGACTAGTGTTTTAGCCTAGGACCGAGAAATCCGACCGAGTTTTTTAACCTAGAACCGATCACTCCCTTTATCCTAGGACCAAGTTTTCTAACTTAAAATTGAACACTCCCTTTATCCTATGAACAATTTTTCTAACCTAGGACAGAGCCCTCCCTTTAGCTTATGACCAAATTTTCTACCTAGGATTGAGTTCCCTTTTAACCTAAGATCGAGGACCCCTTAACCTAGGTCCGAGTTCGAGATCGAGCCTCCCGAATCTAGGACTAAGCCCTTCAGATCCATGGACCAACGCTCCCGAGCCCTGATCCAGACCACCCTAGTCTAGACCGAGCCCATATCGTTATAACCCGACCCAAACCTAGGACTCCGATCCTAAGGCTTATTTGGTTCCACTTTTTAAAATCCAAAATTATTTTTGTAATTTTGGAACCCTGATCCATTTTCAAATAATCCTGAAAGGTCAGAAAATGATATATAAATATTTTCGGGATATTTCCTAAACAAATATTTTGGCTAAGGCCCCGTTTGTAATTTATTTTTAAATTCTAATACTTTTCTGATATTTTTTAGGATTTTTTTACTTAATCTTATATCAACACAATTTCAGGTACGCCCTTTTAAAATTAATTTTGTACAATTATTTACGTAATTTAAATCATCCTCGTTTAGGACCCCCAGACTACTAATTAAAAGAAATAAAATGTTATAAATAAATTTTGTAATAGCTAGACTTTTATTTAAAAAATAAAATTGTCCTTTGACAAGTGCAGAGGACATACCGTGAAAGCTCTTTCCCGAGTGTAACCAAAAACCGAACCTCTTATAGAAATTCTAGTATAAAATACGTTTATACATGTGCCTTTTACTGATTTTTCTAAAATTATTTGGCAACTCTGTTTTAAAATAAATATTCTTTTAAATTAATTGTATTTGATTAATTTAAACCGGGTTTTAATCAAATTATTATTTAATCTCCATATTATTAAAATTTGAATAAAATTAATTATTTTAATATAATAAATTTTTAAAACTCCTATGTATTTTCAAAATCTTTTAAAATAATATTTATTTTTATATGGTCACAAATTGAGAAATAGGACAAAATGAAAAACAAAATAGCTAGAGCAAATAAAATATTGGTGGTCAGAGTCGCCAGCAAAACAAATTAAAATAGAGAGGATGAAGATCCAAAAGTAGAGTTGCCAAAGATGAATGTATTTTCTATCGTGAGAAATGTCATTGGAATATTAATTGCCCAAAGTTGATGAAGAAAGAGAAAAATTCTGAAATGCAAATATTGCAGAAAATAAAGGTGATGCAGATTCAGAATACTCATTTCAATGTCACACACAACATCACATCCTAACGCGCGGATATTGGATTCAATCTGCACTTATTATATGACACCAATTCGAGAGTAATTCTTTGACTTTAAAAAACTAGATGTTAGAGTTTTTTTTTTAGAAATGACTTGCGTCATTAATTCAAAAGATCCGAAAAGGGTAAAAGGAGTGCAAGAGCTGAAATTGAGCTTACAACAATTTGCTCAAAGTCAACACACGATGACCATGAGGAATCCACAGTTGGCCTAAGAAATACACACAATCATGAAATCAATGTACAAAAGTGCATAAGGAATGAAACTAGCAATCAATCAACTAAAACAAGACGATAGGAGTTGATTTCCTCAAACTCAACTCTATTGTCTTTGCCATTGTTCTTTCTTTCATTCTTTCTTGTCACCCTTAGATGGTAGAGTTGTTTACGTGGAGATGCTAATACATGTAAAATAAAAAGGATAGGTTCAATCATGTTGAGAAATGATGATGGATCCACCTGAATTATTAGAGATGTTCGGTACATATCAAATATGAAAAAGAATCTCATTTCTTTAAGGGGCTTAAAGTCAAAAATCCTACACGTGAGAATGGAAAACGGAATTCTAAAATAATCTCTGGAACAATAGTGATGTTGAAAAAAATTAAGAAAAATAATAATATGTATTACTATTATGGTAGTACAGTTAATGAGACAGTAGTACATGTATCAACTTATGGGAATGGTAAAGAATTAGAGGCAACAAATCTATGACATATGCGATTGGACATGCTGGTGAGAAATCTATACAAACTCTTGTTAAGCACGGAGTGTTGAAAGGTACACAAATTTGTAAATTAGATTTTTTAAACATTGTGTTCAAGGAAAATTAAGGCGAGTAAAATTTTGCACTGTTATCCATAACACCAAGGGTATTTTAGACTATGTGCACTTAGACGTCGTCTAACTACATCAGACTTGGTCTCATTAGACTTGTCGTCTGAAGAAGTGCGTAAGTAGACGCCTTGCTTCAGCAACCATTTGAAGAAGTGTTCGCCTATCTGATCATCCGTCTGCCTGGCCTGCTTATCAAATTGTAACCGCTCAAGTGCCACGTACTCAATATTCACCAGTACGTTTTTGTACCTTCCCGTACATCACATTTCAGCGAATATTCTCTAGTACAATTCAATACGCCACGATCCAACAAATATATTCTTGTGTACTTTCCCGTACACCTAGCGTACATCCAACGGATAACTGACACGTTTCAAAGAAGAAGATTCGATCGTTGCTGAGTCTCTAGTATAAAAGGTGACCCAAGGACAACGACGAATCTCTATGAGCTCTCTGATTCTCTCGAACTCTTGAAAAGTTAGCACACATGTGAATCTCCCCAGCTTACGCGTTAATTGCTTACTTGTTTACCCTATTATCCATCTACTGTCCTTTCTGTGTGAAATCTGAAGGAATTGTGTCCTTTAATTTAATGTGCAATGACTAAACTTGAAAAGGACAAATTAACAGATATAATTTAATCCGATTATTTTAGGAGTCGTAGTGCTTTGCTAGAAGCCAACTACGATTAATGGGGTTAAACCTATAACTATTATAATCGGGTCCTATGAGGTCACACAATTAGAGTTGACCGACTAGATAAATGAGAAAGATGATTAATTATTAATACATATTAGATATTATTAATAATAAGAAATATTATTTATTTGTGAAATAAAATAATATATAATTAATACATATTAGATTTTATTAATAATAAGAAATATTATTTATTTGTGAAATAAAATAATATATAATTAATGGTTAATTATGGAGTTAAGATTGTGAAATAAAATAATATATAATTAATACATATTAGATATTATTAATAATAAGAAATATTATTTATTTGTGAAATAAAATAATATATAATTAATGGTTAATTATGAAATTTTATTTAATACAAAAGGATTCACTTATTTGCAAAAAAACGGAAGTGAATAGAGAGAGAATTGTTTCTCTTTTAAAACGGCTTTTGTTATATTACGGTGAGAACTCCAAGAGGAAGAAATCATCTTTTAATCTAGAAATTGGATTGCTTCCCTTTGTCTTTTTCGTCCTAGCAGTCGAAAGTATAGAGATCTAGTCGGGCTCGTGTGGACCAAGTAGAAGAGAAACACGTGGGGCTCTCGATTATTCATTACTACCAGATCTGATCCGGTTCACGCATCAAAGGTATATTTCTATAAACTATATATCATGATTTTATCAATTATGCATGATCATATGATTAGATGTTTAGATTAGATCTATAAATTATTCCGCAGCGAACATCTAATTAACCAACAGTGGTATCAGAGCGCAAGGTTGCATATATTGAAAGGAATAATAAATTAACTGTTAATTTTGATGTGGATCTATATCGATGATATAATTTTACATAGATTAAGATGTAAAACTATCTTTAAGAAAATAAAAGAAATATTTATTTTAATTGGATTATATAAATATTTGGATCAAATAAATATGATATATTTGTTTTCTAAAAGTTAGGAAATCCCACTTATTAAAGATGGCCCAGAAATACGATATGAGCATCGTTATGTTTTCTTATAACACGATCTACGTATCGTTATGTATTTTGTAATTTATTTTGATAATTAGATTATTATAAATAATTATGTAATACAAATAAGAATCATGAAGTTCAAGGATGGAGATCCATGAAGGGTGCAAGCATGGAGACCAAAGAAGTTTAGTTCTTTATATATTTTTTTTTGCATCTTAGGGGCCATACTAGGATCACAATTTTCATTGCATTGTTTTTATTAATAATAATTTTCACTAATAAATAAAAGACAATCAAAACTTAAGTTCCTAAAGAAAATTGGGGCAATTCCTTTCCGTGTCATGACCCATGAAGTTTATGGTTTTGGTTGGATAGGTTTTGCAAAAGCGAGGGTGTCTTTCCTCAACCTTAGGCTCCTGAGGATGAATCTATACAGGGATTCATAAACCTTGATATGGTTGTACCCAACAAGAGACCAAAAGGCAAAGTTTTGGATCTTGAGGCATGGGGATGAATCCTACATTGGATGTGGATCATCAACCAAGAATTATAAGAAGTTATAATTAGTAATTGTTACTTACCTTGAACACACAAGACCTAAGGCAGTACAAAAGTACGTTGGGGATTGTCTATAATGGGATCTTGGAATCATTTTATTCATAAGGGACTATAAAAACTTGAATAAGATGTGCATTCACTTATTTTAAATTGTTCAATTATAAGTATTTTGCAAATTTCAAAACATAAATTGATTTGTATGTCATTTATATTTTGTAGAATATGTCGAACGATAATTTGAAATTCTCTCTGCGCTCAATTGTTGAGAAAAACAAGCTCAATGAAACGAACTTCCTTGATTGGGAAAGGAATTTGAGAATTATTCTCAGGTCTGAGGGACGTGAGGACGTCCTAACTACCCCTATCCCTACTGTGACCGGAACCTTATCAGATGAGGAGAAGGCAACATCAACTCGGGTGAAAACTAAAGCATTACTTGTTACTTGTCTCATGCTAGCTGCAATGGAGCCTGAATTGCAAAAAGGTTTTTGAATTCTGATGTTTATACTATCATAACTGAACTGAAAACGCTGTTTTAGGATCAGGCAAGGATAGAGCGATATGAGACTCACAAGGCTATACTTGATAGCAAGCTTGTGAAGGGAAAACCAGTGAGTCCTCATGTGATTAGCCTGACTGGGCTTTTCAAGAGGATGGAAAATCTGGGGACCCCATATGACCAAGAGTTGGCCACTGATATTGTTCTTAGATCCTTACATGATGGTTTTGCACAATTTAGAATGCAATACCATATGAATGGTCTAAAGCATGATCTGAATGAGCTCCATAACATGCTTAAAAATACTGAAGGCAATATTATTGATGACAAGAAAAAGGAAGTTCTAAATGTCAACAATGGGAAGGGGTTTAAGAAGGTGGCTAAGAAAAAGAACAATAACCAAGGGAAAGGAAAGCAAGTTGCCAAACCCAAGGGTGGTGAGAAGCCAAAGATGATTGCTGATCATGATTGTTTTTACTGCAAGGCCAAGGGACACTGGAAAAGAAATTGTCCCAAGTACCTAGAAGACAAGAAGAACGGGACTGTGAGTTCCACTTCAGGTATTTATGTTATTGAGATTATGACAACCGATGTTCTCACATTAAATAATTGTCCTACTTGGGTATTAGATACTGCATGTGGTGCTCACATTATTTCATATGTGCGGGGACTTTGAAATAAAAGACAAGTGAAGAAATGAGAGATAGACCTGTGCGTTGGAAATGGAGCAAGTGTTGCTGCACTTACCGTAGGAGATTTAAGTCTATCTTCACCTTCTGGTTTAATATTAGAACTGAATAATTGTTATTATGTTCCTTGCATTACTAAGAACCTTGTTTCGGTTGCTGTAATACATTCTGAAGGTTTTGAATTTAGCATTAAAAATGGAAATATTTATGTTTTTAAGAATGATATTTTCTATGCGACTGCTCCAATGAGTAATGGACTCTTTGTATTGGATCTCAAATCAGAATTGTATAACATAAATAACAAAAGACAAAAATTAAATAGTTTGAGTGAGGCCTACATATGGCATTGTCGATTGGGTCACATTAGTGAGAATCGCATGAAGAAGATCCACAAAGATGGGCTTCTAAAAGACATGGATTTTGAATCCATTGATACATGTGAATCATGTCTGATGGGCAAGATGACAAGGTCACCTTTCAAAGGAACGTTTGAAAGGGCTACTGAACTACTGGGCGTAATACATACTAATGTATGTGGTCCAATGAGCACTAAAGCTAGAGGTGGCTATAGATACTTCATCACATTTACTGATGACATGAGTAGATATGTTTATATTTACCTTATGTCACATAAATCAGAGTCCTTTGAAAAGTTCAATGAATTTCAAAACGAAGTAGAGACTCAAAGTGGCAAGAAAATAAAAGCACTTCGATCTGATCGTGGTGGTGAGTACTTGAGCCACGAATTTGATCATCATTTGAAAAACTGTGGGATAGTCACACAGTTGTCTACCCTAGGACCACCTCAGCTAAATGGTGTGTCTGAAAGGAGAAACATGATTTTGTTAGACATGGTCCGATCAATGATGAGTTTTGTTAATCTTCCGGTATCCTTCTAGGGATATGCCCTCACTACCGTTGTACTTAAACTAAATAGGACTCCGTCAAGAACTGTAAACAAAACTCCATATGAGATATGGACTGGAAAGGTTCCAAAGTTGTCTTTTCTGAAAATATGGGGATGTGAAGCTTATGTAAAGCGTTTACAAACAGCGAAGCTTACCCCAAAATCAGATAAATGCTTTTTTTATAAGGTATCCAAAAGGAAGTTTTGGATATTACTTCTACAATCCAACTCAGCAAAAGGTGTTTTTTTGCAAGGGATAGTGTCTTTTTGGAAAGAGAGTTCCTTTCCAACAAGTCAAGTGGGAGAAATATTCATCTTGAAACAGTTCAAAATGATGAAGAGCAACAAACTCAACAACAAATAGCATGGATGATGTCGATGCAGAGATGATTACTTTTGAAGGCTCAGGGCCTCAGAACATCCAAGAACCAGAACAAGAGGATCTACAAATAGTTGTAGATCATGTTCCGGATTTAGTTGTTGAACAAGTTGAACCCACTTGTAGATCGGAAAGGCCAAGGGTACAACCAAGACGTTATGATGATTTCATCTTAAATGTAAGCCTTGATGTTCTTATGCTAGAACATAGTGAGCCTTCGACCTATAAGCAAGAAGTGATGGGTCCAGACTCCAATAAATGGCTTGACGCCATGAGGTCTGAAATGGATTTGATGTTTGAAAATCAAGTATGAGACTTGATAGATTTTCCAAATGGGGTAAAACCCATAGGAAGCAAATGGATTTTCAAACTCAAAAATGACAAGGATGGAAATGCATCTGTTTACAAGGCAAGACTAGTTGCCAAAGGTTTTAGACAAATTCATGGTATAGACTATGACGAGACATTTTCACCAGTTGTCATGATTAGATCCATTAGGATAATCCTAGCTATTGCTGCATATTATGACTATGAGAGATGGCAAATGGATGTCAAAACCGCTTTTCTAAATGTTTTTTTGGAAGAGGATGTGTACATGACACAACCTGAAGGTTTTGAAGATCCAAATCATGCTGGGAAGGTATGCAAGCTTAAGAAGTCTATTTATGGACTTAAGCAAGCATCCAGAAGTTGGAACTTTCGATTTGATGAAAAGATCAAAGAGTTTGAATTCATTAGATGCGAAGAGGATCCTTGTGTTTACAAGAAGTTTAGTGGGAGTAAGGCAGCCTTCTTAGTCTTGTATGTGGATGACATACTACTTATTGGGAATGACATTACGATGCTAGAGTCCGTAAAAGAATGGCTGAAGAAATGTTTCTCAATGAAAGACTTGGGAAAGGCTGAGTACATACTTGGAATTAAGATCTATAGAGATAGATCTAAGAGGGTTCTTGGATTAAGTCAAGGAACTTATATTGATAAGATTCTTAATAGATTCAAGATTCAAGATTCCAAGAAGGGATTTTTACCCATTCAACAAGGTGTATATCTCATCAAGACGTAGTGTCCTAAAACACATGCTGAGCTTGAGAAGATGAACAAGATCCCATATGCTTCTGCTATATGATCTATCATGTATGCCATGGTATGTACACGTCCAGATGTTGCATATTCTTTGAGCATGTGTAGTAGATACCAATCAAGTCCTGGAGAAGCACACTGGAGTGCAGCTAAGAATATCCTGAAGTACTTAAGAAGAACAAAGGATGATTTCTTAGGAGTCGTAGTGCTTTGCTAGAAGCCAACTACGATTAATGGGGTTAAACATATAACTATTGTTAGATAAAATAAGATCGGTTCAAGTAAACCTAACTTAAATAAACTTTCCATGCAGGAACAAGAAACCGGACCGGATAAACAAAAGAACCGGCTAAGAAAACTAGCCGGTTAAGTTACCAAACCGATCAAGAACACTTGGAACATGACCGCACAAAGAAAGGATCGGCCAAAGCTTAAAACCGGAATCATCAAACAGTCGATCAGCCACAAGGCAGAGGAATAACCGGAAGAAGTCCGGCTACATCACTCATACCAAAAGCCATTCGGCTAAGTCAAGCGGCCGACCAGTACAAGAAGACAATTCGGGTATCTATTGAGAATGATACCAAAGGAACAGACTGAATACTTCCATATCCATGCAAGTCTGAGGAAAGACTGTAGACTGCAGAAAAAACAGTACTACCGGATCCTTCCACTTCGGGATAAGCCAGAAAGAAGATCTTCCAAGTACAGACAACTGTCTAACAGACAGTGTCTACACTGAGTAAAAGACAAACCCAACAGGTTTGTCTTACAAACCGGAAGAACAGACCGCCAGGTCTGAGACAGAATACCAGGTCTGAGGGAACGACCGCAGGTCTGAATCTCTGAAACACTGAATCACTGCACCTCTGTTCAGCCAATCGGATTCAAGGCAGTGAAATATGACCGTTGGCATATTTCACCTATAAAAGGGGCAGTTGAAGAAGAGTAAATGCGGGACACTCAGTGAGACAAGTGAAGCGCTAAGAGCATTTACTACAAGTGATAAGATTGTGTTATTCTAAGAAAGCCTAAGTGCTAAAGTTAAAGTGTGTTTTACAATTTCGGTGTAAATTGCAAGAGTATTATCGAGCAGGAATTAAGTCTCGATCGGATTGTACTTGTATTCCTTAGTGAATATCCTTCTCGCGGTTTCGAGAGGAAGGGGTGACGTAGGAGTTTTATCTCCGAACATCCATAAAATCTGTCTTGTTATTTACTTTCTACCGGCTTCATTATCTAACCGATTAACTTAACCACACCGCTCTAAACCGACTCTATACTAACCATACCGAATTTCCAGATTACCGAAACCGACCCACCATTTTCAAATCTCCATCATCCGAAACCGGCCTTGTCTATCAAACAAGTATGCTGCTTCAACCTGAAAGCAAACCTCTTCCGCGCTTGAACCTAGTTCAAGGGTTTGTGACAGGTTGTGTAGTATTGAAACCCCGGTGTTAATCTCTAACCAGATTAACCACCACCCTTCGAGTGAGAACTGCTAACCGGTCCAACCCCCGGTCCTCCAACGGCTACCTAGATCCTAACAATTGGTATCAGAGCAGTTAGTTTCAATACTCAAGTAAGCATGTATCAGGATAGGCCTCCAATGCTAGAAGGTGATGACTTTGCCAACTGGAAGGCACGCATGCACCTGCACCTAGTCACATTGGATGATGAAATGGAGTCCATTCTGACCGAAGGACCAATATTCATTGATAAGGACAGAAAGGAATGGACGGCTGAAGATAGGAGAAGAAACAACCTGGATAATCATGCTAGAAACCGGATCTCCAACAGTGTGGACAGAAACACATACTGCAAGATCAGAGACTGCCAAACCGCGAAGGAGACATGGAACACGGTTATCCAGATCTTTGAGGGAAATGAAAGAACAAAGGAGAACAAGATAATGGTGGCCACACAGAAGTTTGAGAGCATCAAGATGAAACCAGGAGAAACTATGAAGGAATACAGTGACTGGTTCACTGGTGTGTTAGATGAGTTAGCAACTCTGGGCAAGAAGTATGACAACAAAGAGGTAATCATGAAGGCTTTGAGATCTCTTCCAAGTGCTTGGGACATAAAAACAATGGTAATGAGGGAATCAAAGAGCCTACGTAAGATGAAACTATACGATGTATTCGAAGATCTTAAGGCATACGAGTTCGAAATGAGATCTAGGACTGTAGAAGAAGTCTCGGCCTCGACATCAACCAGAGCACTAATCACATCTACGGAACCGGTTGCACTTGTACCTGCACCTGCACCGGCCCCTGCACCTGTACCAATCAGAACCGCCGAGCAGTTCACCGAGGATGCCATGGCAATGCTTGCACAGAAGTTCGGGAGGTTCATGAAAAGAAACCAACCGACAAACAACTACTATGGTGATAAATCCAATGTAAGATGTTATAACTGTAACTGCTTGGGACATTTTAAGTGGGAATGCAGGAAACCGAGGAGGGATACCCAAAAACCGGATTATCAAAATGACCGAAACAATTATCAACAAACCGGTGAAGGAAGTGAGGTACCGAAAGTACTGATAGCCGACGATGGAGGAAGTCTATGGGCTCACAGTGACAGTGATGATGAACTCACGTGTCTCATGGCAAATGAGGAACAGGTATTTGACTCTCCTTGTGAAGAATTCACTAAAGATGAATTATACAATGCATTGAATGACATGGTAGAAGAATATAAGAACCTACTAACCATGCTACCTAAGCACCTCAACATTAGAACCGATCCCATAGTACCCACTCCGACAGAACCAGAGGTACTTATTATAACCGAACCGGAGGTCATACAACCTGATGATACCCACACCTTAGAAACCGAATTAGATTCTAAGACCGAACAATCCAGTGAACCAACTAGAGAATTAAACGAGGAAGAAAATGCCCGATTTCAATATAAGATGGCCGCCTATAAGAGATCTAGCGATATAGTAAAGAACATGAATAGACACTACATGCATCCTCGTTGTAAGCGTGGCCTAGGATACACAAAAAATAGCTCCAAAGACCGAAAACCCATAGAGAAAGCAAGGCTTACAAGAGGAAACCTTACCTTCATAAAATTTCTTAAAAGCTCCTGGACCGCTGAAAAAGAGGAGACCGCATACTATAGGGAAGAAAAGCTAAAATACGACTATGTTGGTCCAACCGAATCATGGCTTGGCCCTGTGAAAAGAAAAGCCGAAATCCTCAGACATAAGAAAGCCTTTCCTGAACCACGTAGGTCAAACCATAGATCACCGAACCGAAGACCATCACCGTTCAAGACCTTTGTAGAAAAACCAAGATACACGAGACCAAGTGCCAAAAGGACAGTTAAAACCCTAGCAAAGAAGACCGTCCGGTTTATCAAGGTTTGGATACCTAAGGGACTAATCGCATGTGAACCCAAGTAAATGTGGGTACCAAATAGTTGTAAATATGTACATTTTGCAGGACCCAAAGAAACGACTAGGAAGCTCTGAATGGTTCTTGGACAGTGGCTGCTCCAGGCACATGACCGGAAACAGCAATATGTTAACTTACATCAGAGCTGCAACCGATGCTCTAATCACCTTCGGTGACAACTCAAAAGGTAAAACTGTGGGCAAGGGTAAGATTGTCCATGGTAACCTAACTATTGATAATGTACTTTTAGTTGAAAACCTACGTTTTAACCTGCTTAGCATTAGTCAGATGTGTGATGCTGGATATACTGTAGAATTTCTTAAACATGCATGCTTAGTTAAGAACTCTCAAGGTATCGTACTGCTAACCGGAAATAGGATAGGTAACATTTACAAAGTAGACTGGAAAACTAGAGTAGAATATCCTATATGCATGATAGCTAAGACTGATCAAACCTGGCTGTGGCATAAGAGACTAAACCATCTAAACATGAAAACTTTAAACTACATTCGTGGTAAAAAGTTAGTTGAAGGCATTCCCGATATAGTTTTTAACCAGGATAAGGTTTGCTCAGCATGTCAAATGGGTAAACAGACTAGGTCATCTTTTAAGAGTAAAGGAAACATTCAATCTAGCCGATGCTTAGACCTTCTTCACATGGATTTATTTGGACCAATTCAGGTTGTTAGCTTAGGAGGCATGCTTTACACCATGGTAGTTATTGATGATTATTCTAGATTTACATGGGTAATATTTCTACCATCTAAACGTGAAACCGTATCAAACCTGATTACACTCCTTAAGCGCCTGCAAAATAAAAAATCAACTCGCATTAATAGCATTCGAAGTGATCGAGGTACCGAATTTACCAATAGTACATTAACTGCATATCTTGATGAATCCGGCATTAGACACGAGTTGTCTAGTGCTAGGACTCCTCAACAAAATGGCCTGGCCGAGAGAAGAAACCGGACTCTCAAGGAAGCCGCACGGTCCATGATAGCCGATTCCGGGATTGCTCAGAAATTTTGGGCTGAGGCTATCAACACTGCATGTTATACACAAAACCGGTCTCTAATAAACAAATTTCACAACAAAACACCGTATGAGGTTTATTTTAACAGGGTTCCCAAACTTAAGTACCTCAGGATTTTCGGTTGTAAGTGTTATATACACATAAATGGTAAGACCCAACTCACTGCTTTTGATGCAAAAACCGATACCGGCATCATGCTAGGATATTCAGCAGTAAGTAAAGCATATAGAGTATATAATAATAGAACTGCAACCATGGATGAAAACAATTCACGTTGTTTTCGATGAATCGGTTGAAAGCAATACTGCTTCATGCTTTGATCTACACAACAGATTGGAAAATAACGATATTCATTCTGATAGTGAAGATGAGACTCCGGTCTTCAGGCGGTTTGTCCATGACCAAATGGGTAATATTGAAACCCAGCCGGATCAAGCTGTTCCACAACAGGAAGCTGGCACTTCGGTCCAATCCGAGGGAGTCGGTCGGTCTGACAATCTCGTTCAGCCTACCGACATGTCTAGCCTTGATCAAGTAAACGGTAATTTGGTAGACACTCCTGAACTGAATCTCAGAAGAAACAGTAAACATCCTCCTGAGCAAATTATAGGTGACCCTTCAGAACCTGTTCGAACTAGGGGTCAACTTCTGGAAGGATATTTTAATTCCGCTTTCATATCCCAGATTGAACCGAAAAGAATAGATGAAGCATTGTCAGATCCGGATTGGATCTTGGGAATGCAAGAAGAGCTAAACCAGTTCGAGAGTAGTAAAGTCTGGTACCTAGTTCCCAGACCGAAAGATCAATCGGTCATAGGAACAAGATGGGTATTTAGAAACAAACTCAATGAGGACGGTTTGGTCACGAGGAACAAAGCCAGATTAGTGGCTCAAGGCTACAAACAGGAAGAAGGCATTGATTTTGAAGAGTCATTTGCCCCTGTAGCTAGGATTGAAGCCATTAGGATTTTTCTAGCTTTTGCGGCTTTCAAAAACTTTAAGGTTTTTCAAATGGATGTTAAAAGTGCATTTCTGAACGGTGACCTACGTGAAGAAGTGTACGTTGAACAACCACCCGGTTTCAAAAGCGCTGCATTTCCAAACCATGTATACCGGCTAAATAAAGTTTTATACGGTCTAAAGCAAGCACCTAGAGCCTGGTATGATACACTAACCGCATTCCTATTAAAACATGACTTCACCATCGGTTCGGTGGATAAAACTTTGTTTAAATTTGAAAAGAAGGAACATATCCTACTTGTTCAGATCTATGTAGATGATATTATTTTTGGCTCAACCGACCCTAAGTTATGTGATAAGTTTTCAAAAATGATGAATGACAAGTTTGAAATGAGTATGATGGGAGAATTAAGTTTCTTCCTAGGTCTTCAGGTTAAACAACTCAAAGAAGGAACATTCATCAGCCAACCTAAATACACCAAGGAGCTGCTAAAGAAGTTCGGGATGGACACTTGTTCCTCGGCGGCTACTCCAATGAGTTCATCAATTAAACTAGACAGGGATGATGAGGGTCAATCGGTAGACCAGATTGCATACCGGGGCATGATCGGTTCCCTACTGTACCTGACAGCGAGTAGACCGGACATCCTGTTTGCAGTTGGTGTGTGTGGGAGATTCCAAGCAAATCCAAAGCAATCTCACTACACAGCCGCAAAGAGGATATTGAAGTATCTAAAGGGCACACCTGACGTCGGTCTGTGGTACCCAAAGGACTCATCCTTTAATCTAACAAGCTACTCAGATGCAGACTATGCAGGGTGTAAGATTGACAGGAAAAGCACAAGCGGTACATGCCAATTCCTAGGTGACCGACTGGTGTCATGGCACAGCAAGAAACAGACATCGGTGGCTACATCAACCGCGGAGGCTGAATACTTAGCGGCCGGAAGTTGTTGTTCTCAACTCCTCTGAATTCAACAACAGCTGAAGGACTTCGGTATTATAGCCGAAGAGTCCCCGATTTTCTGTGACAACACGAGTGCCATTGCAATCACCTATAACCCGGTTCTCCACTCCAGAACCAAGCATATCGACATAAGGCATCACTTCATCCAGGAGCATGTCACGCTGAAGCATATCCGGCTGGAATACGTATCGACCGATCAACAAGTAGCAGATATCTTCACAAAGCCGCTACAGGAAGCTAAGTTCTCTCAATTTAGACTTACTCTCGGCTTAACCGACATTAGCCAAATCCTTCCAAAGGATACTTAAAGGGAAACCGGTTCAGACAGACAAAACCGGTAATTCTTCCTAAACTGTTGAACTTCGAATCTTCAGGGTGTCTGTGGAAGAACCGCCCAGTTTATCAGATAGAGTAAACCGACCGGCTACTTGGTGCATGCACCAAATAATCGCATTGGGATGAACAACTGATACCTGACCGGTTCGGAAGCAGACTATCCTAGATTATTTGAATTTCAAACATAAGAGGAATAATCATCAGGGTTTAAGGATATCTGTTCTGAAACATTACCCTCTCAAAGTAAAACAGGTCGCGCCTAAAAAGACGTGAAGATCTTTTGATATCTTTCACAGTCCAGGCCTATGACCGACAACCTAGTCTGAAAAACCTGCCTATTTCATGCAATATCTTATACCCTGCGGTCAATAGACATTATCTCACTCTCTCACTGAAATCCTGAACAAAAGTTAATGTTCCACTCTCTCACTGAAACCGGTCTTCAACCTTTTCTTGAAGAAGCCGGTCAAATCCTCCTAGACGATGTCAAGGCCTTCTTTCGAAGCGCCTGCATCAGGGGAAAATATATCGTCTCTACCGTCAGAGACCACACATTCTGGATCGATGAAGCTGAATTTGCTTCACTATTCGGTCTACCTACTGAAGGGTTCTCTGACTTTCCGACCATAGAGGACCTTGCGGGATTTGAACTCGCCCAATACCTATCGGCCACCCCCTCTCCGGTGGAACACTATGGGCCGAAAACCCAACTTGCCAGTCACGGTCAACTACTTCTCGAAATCGTGACTCGTTTGATTCTGTGTCAATCGCCGAATCAACGGTATTCTAGAAATACCTACAACATTATGACCCACATCCTTTGCGAATCAGCCATCAACTGGTCAACGGTCATTTTCGAAAACCTCAAGAATATGGTACTGACTAAGAGAGGTCTCGGGTATGCACCGCATATCAACAAGCTGATTCTTAGGTACCGGCCAGAGTTCGGACCAGGCACACCGGCCTCTTCCTCAAACATCCTAGACAAGGATTCGGCAATAGACCGAATTTCTAGAATGTCTTTTTCATAGGCTGTACTTTCCATTATCTATGTATGCCTATCTCAATACCGAATTTTCTGTCGGTTTTCTTTCTGCAATATTTCTTGAATTCAATATCATTTCAGTTTAAATGACCGTGCTCTTTGAACATTTATCTAAGTAACCGGTTAACATCTTCAAACCACGTTCTTATTCGGTTACTTAAAATTGCTCAAAATAAATTGCAAACACTCTGATCACCCAAAATAACCGGTTAGACTTAGAAACCGTACCATCAATCGGTTTCAAAAAGAAGAGTGCGTCATCAATGGCATAAGCAAAAAACTTTGGAGGGAAATCTCCCGCCCAAAACTGCCGCCCACCCTTTGGTTTACCGCCCATAGTTTGGCGCCTAATCCGTTCCCGCCAATGGTTTGTCGCTCATTTGCTTTGGAGGGAAAGTTCCCGCCCAATATTGATGGGACGGTTGGGCTTCCAAACCGCATCTATAAAAGGGCCTCTCGGTCATTTTACTTCATTCTCACGCGAATCTGCTTTCTCTCTCTAAGCTATCTAACTCTCTGAAGCGGTTATCTCTCAAGGGAAATTCTCTCTCAAACTCTAGGATGGGGCGTGATTCGGCTTTGTTCAGACAACTATCTCAAGTGGATTTCGAGGAAATCCGGTTGAAAGGCACGCCCGAGGCAAAGGAGGTTATTGACCGGGTGGTCAAGACCGGTCTGGAATTTTTCCTCGGCGGTCCTCATGTGATCTACAAATATGCGGTCGAAGAATTCTTCAAAACCGCTACCGTCTCCAACGACAAAATCACCGCGACTGTATGCGGTTCTGAAATAGAGCTCACCGAGGCATCGGTGGCAGAGAGTCTGCGTCTTCCGACAACCGGCCAGGATGCAACGGCAGACATAGAGCAGGAAACCTTTGAGGCGGCTTGCCAAATTCTATCGGCAACGAAGGAGCCGATCAAAGTATCCGACAGCAAACAAATGTTGAAGCCGGAGTATATCCCCATATGCGACATCTTCGCAAGAGCGATTCTGGCAAGGGGAGGAAACTTCAGCAACCTCACAAGAGACAAAATCAAGATGCTGATCGGCCTGCTAGAAGGAAGAAAGGTCAACTGGGCAAAGGCCGTGTTCAGCAACCTTATGGATATGGTAAAACCGGATTCGAACCGGTCGTGGGGATACGCCGTTCCCCTAGGTAAGATTTTCCTTTACTTCAATATCGACATCAGTCCCGGCGTCGTGGTCGCAGAACGATGCCTCATCAGATCAAAGCAATTCCTTGAAAGGAAGCAGCCGGCCCCCGGTTCCACAGGTGGCCGAAAGAAGAAAGCCGACAAGAAAGCTGCCCCGGCCAAAGCAAAGGCCGAACGAAAAGAAAAAGGGAAAGCAACTTCTTCGGAACCACCGCAGCAAACCGAGGATGAGGAGTCGGCTCCCCTCTCTGAGAAAACCGACACTGAGAAGACCGAGGATGACAGATCGGTCAGCGAGCATTCGGCCCAGAGCCTCGATAATACCGGCCCTGACGCCAATCCTGAGACCACCGAGGGTGGTGAAAAGGACGGTGAGGAAGGAGACAAAGAAGCCGATGATGAAGGCGGCAACAATAATGAGGAGGCCGAAGAAGCGGAGGCCGATAGGGTAACCCGAAAACTCCTTGAAGGCGCCAAGAGGCGAGCCGGGTCGATTGAAGAACTATACCTGGAGTGGCACGAGCACCGGTTTGGTACACCGTATAGAGAAATCCTACCGGGCCACACATACGAGGAGTGCATGCAAAGATTGGAGGAGGTAGAAGACTTAATGATGAATCTCACAAACTCCAATACAATTCAAGAGGTACAACACCGAACTTGTCTCTTGATACCGAAGGTCCAACTACGGAAGCTAACCGCACGCATCCGGAAAATTACGGAGGAGTTCAATGCGGTAGGACTAGAAGACACTTTAACACTGCGAGTGTTAGAAAGGCTTGAAAAAGCCAAAGGGAACCTCATTCAAGAAATCGACCGGCTGGAAGCAATTTGCAACCAAAGAAAAGTACCGGTCTATACTGCTCCCCAGATCGAGAGGATTCCGGTTAACTGTCCAACACCTCCAAGGGAGATTGCGGCATCGAAAGAATCCGATGAAAGAGCCGACCCCAACCTCACCGGGCAATCTCCTCCTCCACAACCGGAAGTCCCCGCTTCAGACTTCACGAAAGAATGGGTTGAGGACCGTCTTCAAAAGCTTGAAGCCTCCTCATCAGAACTGATTGATAACCGCATTCAAGAGTTTGAAGACTCCGCGGTTCAGCCGTTCAAGGATAGATCCAACAGAATATTTGATTCGGCCCTCAAGTTCACCGACGCCACAAGGTGTCTTCTGGAAAGAAATCAGGAACGGTTCTCAAAAATCGGCGAAGATCTGCGGGAAGAGACGGTTCAGCGCAGTAAATGTGTTCAGCGAACTGCAATTCTGGAGGACTTGACCTCCGATTTAAAGAAAGACTTCGATCGGCTTGAAAGAGAAACCGATCAACGGTTGACATCGATGGAGGATGACCTGGTTGACACAACACTTAAACGGGTCTCCGAACTCGAGAAGACAAATGTGGGTCTGGTGGCTGAACTAAAGGCGCTTTCCGAACAGGTTGCCGAATTGCTAAGGGTGAAGGTGAACGCGGACGCCGCGGCTGTAGCGGCTGATGCTTAAGTGGCTAAAAGGGTCCAGGATGCGCTGGATGCCGAAGCAGGCACCGCATCCATCTCGGCTTACCGAAAAGGAAGAGGAGGCCGCGCGGATTAAAAGGGTAGAGGCCATCTTCCCAGGACTTACAAAGAAAGCAGCCGCTCAAGCTGCGGAGGATGCCGAGCGGTTGGAAAGGCAAAAACAGAAGCTGGAAGAATTCGCCGCCGAAAACAAGAAGAAGAAGGCGGCCGCCTCCGCCTCAGCGTCGAAAAAGCGGAAGAGGGAGGCTCCTAAGAAGGAGGCCCCTAAGAAGGTTCAAATTGCTGAGCTGCTCAATGAAGTCACGGAAACGGCAGTCACAAGTGCAGCGCAGCAGGCCGACCAAGTCGAAGAGGAAGTCGTAGAGCAACTGCAGTCGCGGTCTACAAGACCGCGAGTCTCCGCACCGACCAGTCGACCGCCACCGGAGAAGAAAAAGCGGATCATATATGACTTCTCGGACTCTGAATAGGGACTATCCTTCCTTTATTATTGCCTTAGTCTTTTATATATATTTTGTCTCTTTCAGTTATCTATATATATAAAGTTATTTTTGAAACCGGCCATCTCTTGCATTTCTACATAGTTTTGATAATTTTAAATAAAATAATCAAAAAGGGAGAAATTGTTAAGATAAAAAGATAAAGACTCTTTCAAAAATTTTCTCTTCCAAAATTTTTCTCAAAATTTTTCGAAAAATTCTCCTAAGTCAGTTTCAAAAATCCGGTCAAACAAAACAACCGGCCTACGGTTGCAAACTTACATAGTTTTGATAATTTTAAATAAAATAATCAAAAAGGGAGAAATTGTTAGATAAAATCAGACCGGTTCAAGTAAACCTAACTTAAATAAACTTTCCATGCAGGAACAAAGAACCGGACCGGATAAACAAAAGAACCGGCTAAGAAAACTAGCCGGTTAAGCTACCAAACCGATCAAGAACACTTGGAACATGACCGCACAAAGAAAGGATCGGCCAAAGCTTAAAACCGGAATCATCAAACAGTCGATCAGCCACAAGGCAGAGGAATAACCGGAAGAAGTCCGGCTACATCACTCATACCAAAAGCCATTCGGCTAAGTCAAGCGGCCGACCAGTACAAGAAGACAATTCGGGTATCTGTTGAGAATGATACCAAAGGAACAGACTAAACACTTCCATATCTATGCAAGTCTGAGGAAAGACTGTAGACTGCAGAAAACAGTACTACCGGATCCTTCCACTTCGGGATAAGCCAGAAAGAAGATCTTCCAAGTACAGACAACTGTCCAACAGACAGTGTCTACACTGAGTAAAAGACAAACCCAGCAGGTTTGTCTTACAAACCGGAAGAACAGACCGCCAGGTCTGAGACAGAATACCAGGTCTGAGGGAACGACCGCAGGTCTGAATCTCTGAAACACTGAATCACTGCACCTCTGTTCAGCCAATCGGATTCAAGGCAGTGAAATATGACCGTTGGCATATTTCACCTATAAAAGGGGCAGTTGAAGAAGAGTAAATGCGGGACACTCAGTGAGACAAGTGAAGCGCTAAGAGCATTTACTACAAGTGATAAGATTGTGTTATTCTAAGAAAGCCTAAGTGCTAAAGTTAAAGTGTGTTTTACAATTTCGGTGTAAATTGCAAGAGTATTATCGAGCAGGAATTAAGTCTCGATCGGATTGTACTTGTATTCCTTAGTGAATATCCTTCTCGCGGTTTCGAGAGGAAGGTGTGACGTAGGAGTTTTATCTCCGAACATCCATAAAATCTATCTTGTTATTTACTTTCTGTCGGCTTCATTATCTAACCGATTAACTTAACCACACCGCTCTAAACCGACTCTATACTAACCATACCGAATTTCCAGATTACCGAAACCGACCCACCATTTTCAAATCTCCATCATCCGAAACCGGCCTTGTCTATCAAACAAGTGTGCTGCTTCAACCTGAAAGCAAACCTCTTCCGCGCTTGAACCTAGTTCAAGGGTTTGTGACAGGTTGTGTAGTATTGAAACCCCGGTGTTAATCTCTAACCGGATTAACCACCACCCTTCGAGTGAGAACCGCTAACCGGTCCAACCCCCGGTCCTCCAGCGGCTACCTAGATCCTAACAACTATTATAATCGGGTCCTATGAGGTCACACACTTAGAGTTGACCGACTAGATAAACGAGAAAGATGGTAATTATTAATACATATTAGATATTATTAATAATAAGAAATATTATTTATTTGTGAAATAAAATAATATATAATTAATACATATTAGATATTATTAATAATAAGAAATATTATTTATTTGTGAAATAAAATAATATATAATTAATGGTTAATTATGGAATTTTATTTAATACAAAAGAATTCACTTATTTGCAAAAAAACGGAATTGAATAGAGAGAGAATTGTTCCTCTTTTAAAACGGCTTTTGCTATATTACGGTGAGAACTCCAAGAGGAAGAAATCATCTTTTAATCTAGCAATTGGATTGCTTCCCCTTTGTCTTTTTCGTCCTAGCAGTCGAAAGTAAAGAGATCTAGTCGGGCTCGTGTGGACCAAGTAGAGGAGCAACACGTGGGACTCTCGATTATTCATTACTACCAGATCTGATCTGGTTCACGCATCAAAGGTATATTTCTATAAACTATATATCATGATTCTATCAATTATGCATGATCATATGATTAGATGTTTAGATTAGATATATAAATTATTCCGCTGCGAACATCTAATTAACCAACAAATCTCAGTATTGTAAGTTGAACAGAGGTTGTTTTTTTCAACAGAGAGTTAACTAGGAGTTTAAAAATAGGCGGTTGTTAAGTCTTGTGTTTTCTGACCGAATTTGTGTAGTGTTCTATACCAATCAAAGTCTTCTAGTGAATATCCTTCTAGAAACAGAAGAATGAGTAACGTAGGAGTTTTTATCTCTGAATATCCATAAAAACTCTTTGTGTTATTTCCTTTCCGCTCTTTGCATTCATTAGTCTGACGCTTCAAATCCAACAAGCAGTTCCGCCCTTGAATTCGTTCAAGAGCTTGCAAAAATTTGCGAAGAATAGGAACAGATTTTACCTCATAGGGTTAACATCGAAATGTAAGTTAAAAGTTGCCAACTATATTCAGACCCCCGTCTCTATAGTTGACACCGATCCTAATAAGGAAAATTAAGGCGAGTAAAATTTTTCACTATTATCCATAACACCAAGGATATTTTGGACTATGTGTACTTAGATGTCTGGTGACCTTCCAAGACCCCATCTCTTGGAGGTAGACTATATGTTGTTACTTTTGTTGATGATTTTTTCAAAAGAGTACAGATGTTTACTATGAAGAACAAAGATAAAGTATTTGAGATTTTTTTTAAGTGGAAAACTTGAGTTGAAAACGAGACAAGAAGAAAGATCAAAATTTTATGAATTGATAACGGTGGAGAATATAAGAATAATCCATTCTAAAAATTATGCCAAGAGTGTGGCATAGTTCGACACTTCATAGTTAGAAAAATACCACATCAAAATGGAGTATCGGAACATATAAACAGGAAATTGGCTGAGAAAATTCGTTGTATGTTGTCTAATGATGGGTGAGACGGGAAATTTGGGGCAAAATTTGTGGCATACCCTCAACATTTGGTAAATCGCCTACCATCATCTACACTTGGTGGAAATACTCCATTAGAGGTATAGTCTGGAAAATTTGCAACTAATTATGATTCTTTGCATATTTTGGGTTCTACAACATATTATAACGTAGTTGAATCAAAGTTAGATCCACGAGCAAAGAAAGCTTTATTTATGGGATTTACTAATAGAGTTAAAGGATATCACCTCTGGTGTTTGGATGTAAAGAAAAATCATTATCAATAGAGATGCTACTTTTGACAATTATTCAATCTTGAATAAGGTAACACTAGACAATATTGATTGTACTCCGCAACAGGTGAAGTTTGAGCAGATAAAGATAAGCCCAACTATAAATTACTCTCCGACGATATACGAAAAGTCAAATGTGGAAGAGGTTCCGACCCAAGAAACATCACAACAACGTGAATCAACTATTGTGAACAGACCAAGACAAACATTTGGAAGTGAGAGAGAATGGTGATAAACCCATTTTGGGTTTGGGTATAATGGAGGGTTGGAGTTGAAAAATTCATTTTAGGTTTAGGTATGGGGGACAATTGGAGATAATCTTAATCAATGACTAAGCAGCAAAATAAACAGTCCAAGTATGGATGGCAACGGGTACCCTACCCGTTGGGTAGTGAAGTACCAATCCCCGTAACCGATTTTCATTTTACTATACAACCCTGACCCCGAACTGGCAGGTATCTCTATGTCTACCTCATCCCCGATTCGTCGGGTATCCGATCCCCGACGGGTACTCCATTACCCGATTAAAATATAAATTTTATATTTTACTAAAATCAATTTAAAACAAATATTAAAAAATAACTAAACAATAATAAATTTGAATAAGTAATATTGAAATATAAATAAAAAATAGAAGCGTTATTTATGTTATATATGTCGAAGAAATAAAAACTTTGTTATTACTATAATTGAAAAATAAAATATAGAGAAAATGTTGAAAAATATTTAAAGATAAAAGATGAAGAATTGATAAAGAGAGAATTTTTTATAGTTGAAGAATATATGAAAACAAAAGAGTGATTAAAGAGAAATAACTTTTTTATAATAAAAAAAGAAATGTAGAAAATTGTAAAGTGTGGGAAATAATGAAGTGTGGGTAGGAGTATAGTGTGTAGGGGTGTAAACGAGTCGAGTTGAGCCGAGTATCATACTACTCGAACTCGACTCGAATGACATTATAAATACTCGAACTCGATATAGTATCAAAATTTATACTCGAACTAGGCTCGATTACAATCCGAGCTACTTGAGCTCGAAAACTCAAAAATTAAATTTTATTAATTAAAATTATATTTAGCACTAAATAATATCTCTCAAACATAATATAATATATATTTCACAAACTACTCATATATAATCACAACATTATTTAAAAATACGAAATATAAATATCATCACATAATTTACAAATAATCATTCAATCACAAATATCTCATTTAGAAATTACAAACTAAATTAAATATTTTTTAAAAAAAATTATCACTAATATTACAAGTTTGGCAATATGATGCACTAGTCATATAATGATCTTCAAATTCTACAATATTCAAAATATGAAATAGAGAATAATGAACAAGCTACTTGTTAATAGTACAATCTAAAAAATATATGTTTTAAAGTCTTTTAATGGAGAAAAAATCTGAAAGTTGACTAATGATGAAGGAGAAGAAAGAGAGGGATTTAACCGTTTCAAAATAGAAGGAGAAAAGGAAAAAGGGTCAACCATTTAAAAATGGAATGAGAAGAAATAGAGAGACGAGTTTGACTGTTTGTGTTTGAGAAGAGTAATGATAGGGGAGCAAAAGATTTGCAGAATTGATGTGGAAGACATGATTACTCAACATTTAAAATTTTATTTATTTCTCTCATGTTCATTAATAATTTCTCTCTCTTCTCTTTATTAATCATTTATTTTTATCTCTTTAATCTTCATTAATAGTTTATTTATATTATTAATTTGTAAATATATGTTTATATATTTTATTAAATTTAAAATAATAATAGAGACAATAATAAATTAAATAAAAAACAACCAAATATATATTATATTCTGATAAATATATATTTAAGAAAATAAAAAATTAAATATAAAAATTCTTAATTTTTTAATTAATTATTTATTTCCCCTATTAATATATATATATATATATATATATATATATATATATATATATATATATATTAATGTATATATATATATATATATTAATATATATATATATATATATATATATTAATATATATATATATATATATATTAATATATATATATATATATATATTAATATATATATATATATATACATTAATATATATATATATATATATTAATATATATATATATATATATATATATTAATATATATATATATCAACAATTTATTTATTAGTTTTTAAAATGAGTTATAATGAAAAATAAAAATTCATTAAGATAAACTAACTCAAATCAAATCATACTAATATTCAAAATAAATATAACTCAAACTATATATTAATATTCAATTGTAAATAAATGTTTTTTAAAATTGTATTATAAACTTAATTAATTAACTTAAAATGTTATATATTCTCTCTTCTTATATTATCATATTGGGTTAAATCTTAAAAAAAAAAAAAAATTAAAGAGAGAAAAAAGGAAAAACAAAGTTTAAGTAAAAAAAAATATAATTTTAAAAATTATATATTTATATATTTAATTTATTTATTTTATTTATTTTCCCTATTATAACTCATTTTAAAATCAAATAAATATATAAATTATATATAGGGAGAGGAGAAATAATTAATTTAAAAAAATTAAGAATTTTTATATTTAATTTTTTATTATCTTAATTTATCAAATATAATATATTTTTTTATTTAATCTGTTATTGTCCCTATTATTATTCTAAATTTCTTATAAATAAATAAGGTAAATAATAAAATATATAAATATATATTTACAAATTAATTATAAAATAAATTATTAATAATGATTGAAGAAAATATAAAAATAAATGATTAATAAAGAGAAGAGAGAGAAATTATTAATGAACCGTAAAAAGATAATAAAATTTGAAATGTTGAGTCATCATGCCTAGTCAGCCTTCCACATCACCTGTAAATCTTTCGCTCCCCCTATCATTACTCGTTTGAGAATGTTAGAAGTAAAAACGGGAATAAAATGAGAAGAAATATATGAGTTTGATTGTTTGAGAATAGAAGAAAGATTGAGATTTAGTGTTTAGAAGGAAAGTTCGTAGGTTTTTTTAGTTATATATTTATATATAATATAATATAATATAATACATATATATAATATATAAATATATATATATATATATATAACAAGCTACTCGAACAACATATATAAAGCTCAAGCTCGATTTCATAATCGAGCTACTCGAACTCAACTCGAGTTTGGTCAAACCGAGATCGAGCCGAGCTTTGACCGAGCTACTCATGAGCTACTCACGAGCAACTTGACACATTTACAACCTTAGTGGTGTGGATAATAGAAAAATAAATTATGTAATTATTAAGAAGTGAATAATGATGATAATGTGAAAGGTCACATTAATACTTAGCAAAAAAATAAATAATTATATATATTAATATTAATATAGTGAGGTATCGAATATTGAGTTTGGTTTTGCACACTCCTCATCTTTGACTCGTACCAGATGGGGTACCTTATTTCCACCGTATATCCGAATCCGACCCAAACCCAATTTAAAATATCCGAACCCGACCATCGGATACCCACATATATCGAAAATACGGGTACTCAATGTCATCCTTAAGTTTTTAAGCTTCTTTTGGTATTTTTCATCTCTTTCTTTTTTCTTTATCCAATTTCTTCTTCTTCCATTCAAAATTTAACAATTTATATCCATTATATAATAGTAAACTAGGCCCATTAAATTCATCCTATTGTAATAAATGTAAAAGAAAATAATTTTATTTCATCACTTCTCATCTTCAACTAACAGAAATCTATTATATCAATGACTCATCTTTAATCATACTAGGTAATCAATGCT
This sequence comes from Impatiens glandulifera, assembly GCF_907164915.1. Classification (NCBI taxonomy): domain Eukaryota; kingdom Viridiplantae; phylum Streptophyta; class Magnoliopsida; order Ericales; family Balsaminaceae; genus Impatiens; species Impatiens glandulifera. The sequence goes on along the minus strand of NC_061865.1, from coordinate 15,726,777 downwards.
TCATGGTTATTTTTTATTTTTACTTTATAACTTATTTTTATCAACTTAACCACAACAAAGTTATCATATTTTTCAGTAATTTTAATATTTAATATATTTAAAGATAATAAATATATAATTTTTCACATTTTAATCAGGTAATGAGAGGTTAGGGACTCTGACAAATTGAGAATAGTGATAAAAATAAAAATATCTATTAAGGTTTGGTAGTAAAATAAAATTTGGATTCAGGGACGGAAAATGCACTACCGACAAAGGATGGGTTGTATGTTAACCTCTCTAGTCGTGGGATAATGCTAACTTAGTAAATTTAACAACAATAAATATAAATTTATTGAGAAATTTTAATAAAGTATTTGTGTAGACTAGTGAGTACTTGATAAACACCTTCACAAACTATTCAGATGTTTTTTTAGTTTTTTCTTTCCCTTGTATTTGTTTTGGCTTCAATATTCATTATGGATCAAAAATTTAAATTAACACGAGCAATATTAACTAAATATAGATAGAATTCTAAAGAAAACAACTTTTAATGTAAATAACCGACTATGCTAGTAGACTCTTACAAGATACTTACTCGACAACAATCCACTAAGGGTGTGTTTGATGAGGGGGAATTGGAATTGGAATTGGCATTGAAATTCTAATTCTCACATTCCATGAGAATTGGCATTGAATTATAATTCAATTCCTATGTTTGGAAAAATTATAGAATTGTAATTCAATTCCTATGTTTGGAAAAATTATAGAATTGTAATTCAATTCAATTCTTATGTCTGGGAAAATGATAGAATTGTAATTCAATTCTAATTCCTATGTTTGTAAAATAGAATATCGGTTCAAAATATTAACTTTTTAAATATGTTTTCACGTTTTTGGCACGTTTAATACGTTTTTGACATTTTAACACGTTTTTGACATGTTTAACACGTTTTTGGCACGTTCAAACACGTTTTTGACATGATTAACACATTTTCACACTTAAAACACATTTTCACACGTTTAACATGTTTTCACGTTTTTGACATTTTTAATACGTTTAACATGTTTTTCACACGTTTTAACAAGTTTAACACTTTTTCACGTTTTTGGCACGTTTTTAACATGTTTAATACGTTTTTCACACGTTTAACGTGTTTTTCACGTTTTCACACGTTTAACGTGTTTTTCACGTTTTCACACGTTTAACACGTTTTTGACATGTCTAACACGTTTTACACATTTTTGACACGTTTAACACGTTTTTTCACGTTTTGGCACATTTAACACGTTTTTCACACATCTTCACACGTTTAACAAGTTTTTCACATGATAAACATGTTTTCACACGTTTTAATACATTTTTCACGTTTTTCACACGTTTTAACCCATTTTTCACGTTTTTACACGTTTTCACGTTTTTCACACGTTTTTCATACGTTTTAACAAGTTTAACACGTTTTCACGTTTTTCACACGTTTTTCACGTTTCTCACACATTTTAACAAATTTAACACGTTTTTCACGTTTTTCACACATTTTAACAAGTTTAACACGTTTTGACACGTTTTAAACATGTTTAATACGTTTTTCACACGTTTAACATGTTTTTTACGTTTTTCACACGTTTAACACGTTTTTGGCATGTCTAACGCGTTTTACACATTTTTGACACGTTTAACACGTTTTTTCACGTTTTGGCATATTTAACACGTTTAACACGTTTAAAACGTTTTTTACACGTTTTCACATTTAACACGTTCTGGTGGACTCTTACAAGATACTTACTCGACAACAATCCACTAACTGAATTAGGAGTTCAAATAACATATAGTTTAAAGCCCTAAAATCTTCCCATCTGCCCTAAAATCTTCCCATCTGCTCCCTCCCTAATCTAATTATACAGAGAACAAATATAACCCTAGAAATCTGCACGCCTTTTTTTATGAACCGGAACGATTCAATAATCAAATATTCTTTCACTCCTTCCCCTTTTTCTCAGACATGATTTAGTATCTCTCGTTCTCGTCTTTTCCTCTTTCTCTTTCTTATGCCTTCTCCATCAGCAACCACATGCAACGGGGCTTTGTTTTTTCATTTACCTCTTTAATTTTTTTTCAGCCCATTTCTTCCACCTCCATTCAAAATTAAATTCAACCATCTTCTTTCATTAAATAATTGTGAGACTCCTAATATAATAGTATTGTACACAAATATTTTTTAATATTTTGTTATTAGCTAATAAATTTAAAAATTATAAATTAAATGAATTAAAAAAATGTATAACTTTGTGAGTGTCACATAATTTTCATTGTTTTATTACCATCTAAATCTAGCTAACACTAGCCTCGTTATTGTTTAAGAATCAAGATTATACTAGTCACTTTTTTTTGACTCGCCTAATATAATGAGTGTACACAAATATTTTTTTAATATTTTGTTATTAGCTAACAAATTCAAAATTTATAAATTAAATGAATTAGAAAAATGAATAACTTTGTATGTATGTCACATGATTTATGACCTTCTAAATCTTGCTAACACTAGCCTCATTATTGTTTAAGAATCAAGATGAGACTAACCAATTTTTGCCAATAAAAATATAGACGAATATTTTCGTTTGACGTACTCGAACTCAGGACCTCTGGGCCTTAAAATATTCTCATCTTTATGACGCTAAGATATTATAATAAAATATTAATGCATAGAGGTTGAGTTTTTACTCATGCTGAGATTTTGCAATCAAAATTATATCATGAAGACTTTGGGTGACACATCATGCTTTAAGAGAGTTATTGACATAACATCATATCTTATAGATGATATGGTCGGCCATGGTCAGCAGAACCATTTTTTTTTTCTACCCAGGTTTCATCCACATTTTCATTATTTTTTCTAAGATTATCCACCTTCTCTATCTAAAATATTAATTAACTATTTAATTACCCCTCTCTTAACTATTAATTAACTTATTAATTAACAAATCTCTCAATTAACTAATTAAATATATTATATAAATATTAAAATAAAATAATACATATATTTAAATTTTATTTAAATTTATAAATATAATATATATATATACTCTCCTTTCATTACATTATAAATTTAAAAATTTAAGTTATTTAACTTAAATTTATAAATCTTTATTACACATTCATATTCTTTTTTTCCTTTAATATTATTTGAATTTAATTTCAATTAATTCATTTATAATATTATTTGTCAATTATATAATTTAATTTATCTTATTAAAATATTATTTATTTATTTTCAGATTTATTATTATTGTTATGAATTTATTTAATAGGAGGTTAATTTAAATCATTTTAACTGATTTTATCATCAAACAAAATCAATATTAAATATAAAAATTATTTAATAGTTTAAATACTCCCAAATAATAAATTTGTTCAAACCTTAATTCTTCAAATAACATCTCAACAAGAATATATGTTTATAATATATTTTCACCATATTAAATAACTTAATATTTTAAAGAAAATATTTAAAATTTTAGTTTATTTATTTATTTATAAATAACATATTATACTTATATATCATATTTTAATTTCTTATTAATAAATTTAAAATAAGGATAAAAAATTAATTAAATATAAATAATATGGTATTATTCTTTTTAATTGAAATATCATAATAAATTAAATTAACATTTAGTTTTAATTAATTAGGTTTTTTTAATTTATGAGAACTAGCATAACACCCATCCAACGTCGACATTGCCTCCTGCTTCAACTCAAAGAACTTACATACTACTAGACAACTTTGATGGATTAATTAATTTTGGTTGATAAACTTTCTAACATAATATTTTTTAAAAATCAAACTACATCATATAATATAAAGGAGAATAATGTAAGGAAAAGAGAGTGAATGTATAATAAAGATTTATAAATTTAAGTAAAATTTATAAGGTAAAAAAATAGTATATATTATATTTATAAATTTAAATAAAATTAAAATATATGTTATTTTATTTTAATATTTATATAATATATTTAATTAGTTAATTAGAAAAGATAAATTAGTTAATAGTTTAGAGAAAAAATATGAATTTAATTAATAGTTAAGAAAGAGAGGAGATTAATTAATTAATTAAGAGAGAATAGTTAATTAATATTTTAAAGAGAGAATGTGGGTAGTTTGGAAAAATGAATAAAAATGTGGATAGTTTAAGAAGAATGGTTTGAAACATAGGTAGAACAAGAAATGGTTCAGGTCAGACCCTTTCGAGTATAATATATATATTAATATAACTAGCATATATTCTATGCATTTTAACGAGTAATAATATAAAAAACCGTAAAAAATTATTACGGTAAAAATTTGATAACATTTTTAATTTTATTTTTAACCGTTTTAAGTTTATGGGCGGATCAACCCACAATCCGACTCAAATATCCATTTACTCTCACATTGCAGAACGATCTTTAAAACAATTGATACAGTTTAATTCCTCAACTCAAATAGTTTGACCTCTAGAGTCCACTTTTTCCCCATACTACGAGTAAAAGAGAAAATATAAAGACTACCATTAAAATAGCCCAGACGAGACTTACTATATCCATGTGAATTATGTCCTCCATCTCTATAAATATGACATAAATTTTCCATTATTGCTCACTAATAATAGTGAAATCTATAGCGCAGAGTCAAAAAAGAATTATGACCGATTAAAAACTAGGTTATCAAATTTGGTGTTGAATTTAAAATATAAAGTGTTATTAGCCGGTTAAAAGGTTGTATATATTTTGTTATGTTGTAAGTTCGAACCATACCTATATCATTTTTAATTTTATTTTTAACCGTTTTTAATTTACGGACAGGTCAACCCACAATCCGATTCAAGTATCCATTTACTCTCACATATACTAAATTAACCACAACTCTTAACCCGAAAATCCAGACACTTTAAAAATTAAATATTATTATATATATATATATATATATTTATATTTATATATATATATTTATTTATATTTATTGAACTAGATTAAATTAATTTTAATACAAAATTATTATATAATTTTAATATAATCTAAAATATAGGAAGTAAAATAAAAAATATAAACAAAAACAAAATATTTCTCTAAACTTCATGCCGACATACAAAACCAAAAGATGTAACCAAAATTTTCATTATTCATTATTTAATAAATATATAATATGACTCAATTATTATATTTTTCTCTTAATTATATATATTAATATTTTTATATATATTATAAAAAAAAATTATCTAGTAGATTTTATGATTATATATTTACCTTATGTATGTATTTTATATTTTTGTTATAGTCTATAAACTAAAATCATCTTTCGTGGGTCACACAAATTTTGTTTGAATTGGCCCCTGATTTTTAAGACCAATATTATACTTTGATAACAATGATAGGGTTACCCACATTAAATCATAAATATTATTACATGTCTATTGATTACTTACCAAATTTGTCAGAAATGCTTGATAGAAGCTTTTATGATATGTTGGATGAGAAAACACATTTAGTTCAATAATATAGTGCAAAACTCATTTATCAAGATAATGAGTTCGGATTTTAATGAACCAAACTATTTAAAGAAAATGAAAGAAAAATCAAAGGATGATGTATGATGAAACCATAGGGACAAAAATCAACATGAGATTTGTGTGAAAACTAAACATGAAGGAGAATAAGGCACTCCAGATAATTAGAACAAACATTTCTGCACATAAATTGTTAAACAGACAGATATAAAGAGAAAGATGATAAAAAGTAGAGACAAAAAGATAAATACTACTCTCATTGAAGTGGGTGAAGTGGGTGAATACTACTCCAGATTGAAGGAAGAATCCAACTGTGAGTTCAGACTTTGAGTTCCCTTGGGATAAGGCTTGGGGTAACATGATTTCATCTCAAATGACAATTTTTTTAGTAGAATGTCATTTCCTAAGATAGAATAAATGCAAGAGAAAAGGAATGACATAGTTAGTAAATGTAAAATATTCTACCAAAAAGATGAAACAATAGAACATCGCCCCATTATTCAGGCTGAATATTTTGTTGCCGAATCTTTTTTTGTGGCAAGCCCCTGTTGCAGTCATCTAAACGATGCCGTTTTTCTTTTAAACTATAATTGAGTTGGTAAAAAAAATATGAAAAAAAACCGACCCGTTTGTAATCCAAATGTTTTAGAGTCTAAACAATATAATATTATAAGTGCACATAAAATACCTTTTCATTATTGTTTAGAGTCTAAATTCGTCAGCTAATGTTGAGCTTCTCCCAAATCCTGATCTGGAATCTCAGGATGATCCTGATCTGGAATCTCAGGATGATCCTCTTCAAGAAGTGGAAGGCGTGCAACACCTCTCCCACGTCCAAAGCCACCTCCTTCAGATTCAACTGATATTCATTTTGATACCTTAGTGTCATCCCAGCATGAGATGATTGGAAAAGATCTATGATAAGGTTGGTGTACCCTGTTTTCAACAACCCTATCGAGGTAGCATAACTGGAACAATATATTAAACATTTATTGAAAATTTAATATCTATTGAACATAAACAAAATAGTACTTATATGTTAATAGAAAATTTACCATTAGAAATGTTAGAGGTCCATGAAAAAATGATCGATTATTTTTTTGCCATTTTTCGGCACATTCAACCAATCCTCTCATTGTGAACTTGCACCAGTTCAAGTTCTTTATATTATCAACGTCCATTAAAGATTTCAGAATTGTAAACCTGCATTAATATGCTATATATATAAATATTCACGAATACAAATATAAAAACAAAAAAACATAAAAATGAAAAATTCGTTTTAGGAAAGATTGTTTACCTGGCATGTGAATTTTGTGAGGTCCAAAGAAAACTTGAGACAACATAAACAACAAAATCAATTTTGAAATTGTTGTCTGCACTTCTGTTGTTTATTATTGTACATGGCATCGCATTTGATTCAGGAGCTCCCTTGTTTTGATGGAGACCCCATCTTCTCCTCCAATTCTTCAAAAAGTCATTATATACAAGGTCCTTTGAGTCGTTCCCATTGGACTCAACTATTTCAATTTCCCCTCTAGGAATGTTCAGCACACACTGCACATCTTCTTCATCAATCCGGATCTCGTCACCATTGTTTAATACAAGAGATCTCCTCACGATGTCGAAAGTGCTCACGAGATGTCTGCAAAATTGAATTGGACATTTTGAAATGCCTAGTGAAAGAATGGAACCAAAACCAATGGCCTTGATGGCTTCCTTTTGTTGGTAAGAGAGATTTTGAATAAGGTTAAAAAGGCCTTTCGGGGAGGTTCTGGTTATAAAATAAGGAACAGAAGTTTTCCTTCTTTTGAGGGGATTTGGGTTTTCAGAATCAGCAGCTGCACAAGCAATGAGAGATAAGGCTTCAGGATCTGTCGATGACTCAGCATTGATATAAGTAAACTTCTTCTTTTCCTTTTGATATTGCTTCCTTAAAACTCTACAAAAAAATATATATATATAAATAATAGAATTATATAAATAATGACAGTTTTAAGCATAGCTTCTTAGAATATTTTGTGAAGAGCGAGCTTCATATAGCAACGTACAAATTATTTGATTAAGACTAAAAATGTTGAGACAGATTGTTTGCAATTAGCTAATAACTATCAGCAACGAAATAGAGTAGACAAGTTGAACTAGTAACTATAAATATTAGAAACACAGTATTAATGAATTACGTTACCTCCCAGATTTATCGGATGAGTTGTTGGATACTGTGATCGCGACGATTTCGTTGCTTGTTTCCTGAATATTAACAAAAACAGAACCTTGTTAGTTATAAACAAAATCTTATTAGTTACAAACAGAACTTTATTGTCAATATTATTTTCCAAAACCAAATTAGAGTTTCGTACATATAATGTTCAAAACATATCACTTTCGCAAGCTACAGAGCTTGTTTCAGACAAATAATCGTAAAGTAGGGTTACAAATCGTGAATCGTCTATTGAGAGAAAGAGGAGTGTTAGACTGCTATGTGAAACAAGGATTATAGAAGATGAAGAGACAGAACTAAAACATTTGGGTTACAAACGGGTAGGGCTTTTTTTTCAAGATTTCTTTTCTTTTTTACCAACTTAATTAAAATTTAGAAATATAACGACTCGTGATGACCGCAACAGGGCACATGGAGATTTTGCAACAAAAGAACCGGACTCCCGATTATTAGGACAATATTGACTAGGTCATGCCAAGATGAGAAAACACTCTACTAAAGTTCTATCATGAACTAAGTAAGTTCGTCTGTCATCCATTAAAGAAAACAGAAATAACTTAAAATCAGTTGTAAACTACCATAAGAGAGATTCAAAGTGATAATACCTTAAAAGCTAAAACTATACAAAACACTTAATGACATGGTTAACTACTCATTTATGTTTTCTTTGATAGTTAATATAGTTGGTATTGAGTGTTTTCAAATGATTAAGATCATTAACTGAAGATGAAGGGATAAAGAGATTTACATGAATGGAGACATCACTGCAATCTTTCTTGACCCTGTGAGCTTCCGGGTTTGAATCAAGGAAAGATCCAGGGCGTTTATTATCACCAGCCTTTTTCTGTAGCAAATTGGAAACTCGTTCCATAAGGGGCTTGACTGGAAACGATAATTGATGTGCACGAGCAACAATGCATTTGATAACAGTTTGCAAGGCAATTAGTTATGAAGACAATGCATTTGATAACAATGCAGTAGTACTGTTATGTGAAGTCAACTGTTGCTCTTTTAACTCAAGATCCCTCCTTTGTTCATGAAGACGATTCCTTTCCATTTCAACTTCCTTAGCATGGTGTTCTACAGATTCTCGAGTCTTGTCAATTTCTTTCAACTTCTCCTCAAGTTCCTCTTGTTTAAGTCCAAGCTCTTTCATTTGCAGATCTAACATTTCCTTGTCCAACTTAAAATACTTCTCTTTCAAATGGAATTCCTTAAGAGATCGATTGAAGGAGGCTTCAAGAGAATCAAGTTCTTTACCTCTGATTTTGTTTGCCTCTCCTGACTCCTCATGCAGTTTTTGGATCTCATCAAGCCTTTTGAAGCGATCATTAAGTACTCTCTCCTTAAGATCCAAATCGTCAGCTTGCTTCTCCCTCTGCAGCAATTTATCCAAACGGGAATCCACCGACTTCCTTAACAACTCAACTTCTTCCTTACTTTCTTCAATGGACTTACGGGTCTTATTCAAACCAGCTTCTCTTGTCCGGAGATCAATTATAGCTTCATCAAATGCCTTTTCTGAATAATCTAAATTTTCTTCAAGATCATTCCACGCAAGATTAATAAGTTTTATTTTACTAACACAGGTTCTCTTCAAACCCACGAGTGCTGATACCTTCTCAGACGAAGTCATGATTACCTATAATAAGAACAACTTGTTTCTTTACTAACATAACGCTATAACAGAGACTATGAGATTGAGACAAACAGTTGATTAAAAATACAAATTTAGAAATCAACCCGGAAAACAATTCTTTATATAGAATGGTTTCCAAAAACTCACTCAGTAAATAGATCAAAATGATCGGTAGACCGGTGGACGGAGCTTGAGCTATGAAGAACTGAAGAAGAAGAAGAAAACTTGAAGGGAAAGATGTGAGCTTTGATGAAGATTTGCTTGTTCTACCATTATCAGTTCGACTTGGAAAACCCTATTTTCTCCATCCATGCATGTCTTCCTTCTAGTTTCCTCGGTTCCTCCTACTCATCATCATCTTACAGTACACTAGGCCTGCTACAAGTTATTGTATTAATTAATGACTGTCTTTTCATAATATATTGTATTAATTAATGTATAATAAGATTATTTGTTTTTTTTTTGTTTGAAAATAACTTATAATTCAATTATATATTTTTTTATAAATTGTGAAAATGTTATGAGATAAAGTGGTTGATTAAACTTAAGCTTATACTTTTGCCCAAAAAAAAAATTATATTTAAATTTTTAAAACATATATTAGGTAGGCAGTCTATTGGTTGTTAAGATAGTGTATAATTTGTCCTAATTTTATTTTACCAAAGAATAAAGTGTTCATGCTTTCATCTTCCAGATTACATGAAATAGAGTATTTTGATCTTTTCTTGTTTTTATCATCTAATCTCCTCCACTGTTTTTTATATGATCGGATAGCTTAAAATTTCTGTCTAACCTTTGTTCGAGGAATATTTGGTTTAATTAAGGAAATGTAAATATGAATAAGATTATAGAGGTATAAAATAAGAATAGTATAATTATAGAAGTGTAGTTTTAATTAGAAGTATTAATCATTCTCATTCCATTTATAATGTTTGGATCTATCAAACAAAAATTATTACTATTATTTTGTTATTAAAACTAGTATTAATATTTTAATTTTATTTTTTATTATATTTTATTTAATTAAAAATATAAAATATTTTTATTTTTATATATAATTATTTAAAATATTTAAGTGTGTCATAATTTAATAAAATATAAACATTTAATATTTTATTATATTAATTATATTTTTTAATTATTATAATAATAAAAAGTTGAATATAAGTTTTTTAATTATAAATAAAAAACTATCTATTAAACATAAATATTGTAAGATAAAGTTTTTTAAAATATTGTATATTAATAGTGAATAAATAATTTTTGGTTAAATATAATCATTTATTTAATAATATATAACTTGGTATAATATTTTTAATAATAATTTTATTTAAATATTTCATATTTAACTTTTCTAATATTTTTTTAAATAATATTTTTATATAAAATTATTATTTTATTTTTAATTTTATATTTTAATTAATTTATTATAATTTTATTATTAATATATAATATTTAAAATTAATTATATACAAATATTATATTATTATTAATTATTGTAATTATTATTAAATTTTTATTTATTAATTATATTTTAAATAATTCATTAATATTATTTAAATAATTAATATCATTTCTTTTAATAAATTAATAAAAAATATTATTATTTTATTTATAAAAGAACTTTATAATATAATTATAAAAATAAAAATATTTATAATATTATAATTATAATTATGAAGACAGTAAAAATAGGATAGAGGAGATAATGGGAAAAAGTGAATTACACCTCAATAATATTCATTCCTCCCAATTTATCCCAATTTATAGGAATGGATGATTCTGGTGGATTATCCGAAATCAAATCAATATTTGGGAATCAAAACCTTTAAAATGTTAAGGTAGACCTTAATATTATTATCCTTAATCAAGTATTTCTTGATACCATTAAAGTGTTAAGGTAGGTCTTAATATTATTATCCTCGATCATCATAATAATTGGGATCAAATCTTTTTCTTATATCTATTTAAGTATTTAAGTCTTTTCAAGTTATTATTTCCTCTCATTTTTCTTCCCCGTTCACATAAGAGGCTGAACAAGATCTTGCTCTTCCTAATAGATAAATGGCAACAATTTTCATTTTTCGACTATTATCTCATCCAGGTTGAAGAAATAATTAGCATCAAGAAGCATCCATTAGCGTTTCTTTATTAAACTTTGGAAGATCAATTTTTGAAAACTTCGTTGGATTGTGGTACCTATGGTTATCGCCTTCTTGTTTCTTTTTCTCTTCTTGATGTGGTTGTTTGTTACCTCCCTATTTGGTATTTTGGTGATGACCTTCTTGATCAGGACTTCACTCACAGTCTTTTGGTCTAATTTTGACTATTAACTTCCAAACTCTTTGAATATTAGGATCATTTTTAAGCATAAAAATTTGACATAATCTAATTCATAAATAATATTATTAATTTATAATAATATTAAAATAATATTTTGAATTTTTAAATTTAAAATAACCAAAAACAAAATTTAAAAATCAAAATTAGAGTTAATTACAGTGATAACTAAACCCTAATTAGAAAATTTTAATAAAAATCTAAAATCAATTTGAGGTTAAAATATTATATTTATTTACTCAAACTAAACCCAAAAGGAGTTGAAATTATTTAATTATGATTTTAAACATAAATTATGTATAATTTATGCAATTATGCCTTAAAATAATTAAATAAATACCCAAAAATACCAAAATAAAAATAATGAACATAAATGTTTCCAAAAAGATTTTTTTTTTGGAATTTTTGGTGAAAATAAAATGAGAAAAGGGGTTAAAATTTTGATTTCAAATAACTTTTTTTTTTAAATATAAATTGAAAATTCTATGTGGCCGAAATTATGTTTAAATGTTCCAGCAGCATTCAGGACCATCGGAATGGCGCTAGATTTTCATCTAGCACACAGGAAGACACCATGCACTTCGTTGTAGCGGAAGCACGCGTGCGCCTAGTCCACACGGAATCAACTAACAGGGAAGTTAATCCCGTTAGCAGATGCGTCCGAACGCCAACGAAACGTGGATGAACCGCCAACGGCGCGTTTTGATTAATCAAAACGACGCCGTTGTGTTCATCGTCTTCGCGAACTATAGAGGCTGCGATCGACGCTGGCGATTCTTCTAGAAACCGTAGCTCCTCCGATACTCAACCTTATCCTCTCATTTTCACCCTCGTGCACGTCGACTCCTCGCATTCAATTCTCATATACTTTGAATTCAAACCCTAGATTCTATCTAGGCTGCCAAAGAAAAAATTAAAGTTGAAGAATATGATTTCAGTAGCCAAATTGGAAGTGAATTCGACCTCCACAACCGACCTAGTTTAATATAAATACTCTCTAGGCATTCTTCTTCTAATCCATTAACAATCACCAATCATTACATCTTAAATTGAAGAATCAAAGAACTCCGGAAAACTAGATTTTTGTGAAATCTTCTTCGGCGATCCAAGCTTTGATCCAGGCTTCGGGAAAGCTTTCTCACCCATGATTGAGTGTTCTTCAATTGTTGGTAAGTTTCCAGATCCACTATATTTTTTTTAAATTTGATGTTCTCGAGTTTTTAATCTAGAATTTTATTTCAATTAACTGTTAGGATGATTTCCATATCAATATATCAACATCCCGATCATGTTTGATCCAACTAAAATTAAAAAAAAATATATTTGAATTTCGATTTCAAAAGTTGTTACTGAGTTGTTATGATGGTCTTGTGTTTGTTGTGTTCGACTATGTTAATCATTTCAAAGCTATTGGAACAAGAATTAGGCCATGAGATGACCTAATTCAAAAGATCCCACAATTTGACCTACAACGGTTTAGAGAAATTGATATTTGTATAGATCGATTGATCGTGATTAGGGTTAGGGCTTTTAATCCCCACAATCATATGAGTTGGTTACAACTTACAGATCACGATTTCATGATTTTTGACTAATTCAACAACATTCGGTACTGTTGGATCAAGGCAAAGAACCGAAGTTCTTAGCTTGGGACCGAGACGAAGGACCGGTGTTCTTGAGTTAGGACCGAGACCAGGTACCGATGTTCTTGAGTTAGTACCGAACCCGAGGAATAGTGTTTTAGCCTAGGACCGAGCCGACCGAGTTTTCTAACCTAGGACTGAGCACTCCCTTTATCCTAGGACCGAGTTTTCTAACCTAGGACCGAGCACTCCCTTTTATCCTAGGACCGAGTTTTCTAACATAGGACTGAGCACTCCCTTTAGTCTAGGACCGATTTTTCTAACCTAGGACTGAGCACTCCCTATAATTTGGGACCGATTTTTCTAACTTAGGACCGAACACTCTCTTTAGCCTAGGACCGATTTTCATAACCTAGGACCAAATTTCGTTTTAGCCTAGGACCAAGGACCCCTTAACCTAGGTCCAAGTTCGAGACTGAGCCTCCCGAATCCAGGACCGAGCCCTTCGGATTCATGGACTCACACTCCCGATCCCTGATCTAGACCACCCCGGTCTGGACCGAGCTTGTCCGAGCCCATATCAATATAACTGGATCCAAATCCTAGGACTCAGGTCCTAAAGTCTATTTGGTTTCACTTTTCAAAATCCAAAATTATTTTTGTAATTTTGGAATCCCGAACCATTTTCAAATAATCCCGAAAGGTCAGAAAATGATATTTAAATATTTTCTAAATATTCCATAAACAAATATTTTTCCCAAGGCTCCGTTTGGAATTTGTTTTTAAATTTTAATAATTTTTTGATTTTTTTAGGGGTTTTACTTAATCTTAAATCAATGCAATCGTAGATACGCCCTTTTAAAATAATTTTGTACAATTATTTATGTAATTTAAACAATCATTGTTTAGGACCTCCAAACTACTAATTAAAGGAAATAAAATGTTATAAATAAATTTTATAGTAGCCAGACTTTTATTAAAAAAATAAAATCGTCCTTTAATGGGTGTAAAGGACATACCACAAAAGCCCTTTCTCGAGGGTAACTAAAAGTCGAACCCCTTATAGAAACTCTAGTATAAATTATGTTTATACACGTACCTTTTACTAACTTTTCTAAAATTATTTGGCGAATCTATTTTTAAATAAATAATCTTTTAAATTAATTGTGTTTGATTAATTTAAAATATGTTTTAATCAAATTATTATTTGATCCCCAAATTATTAAACTTTGAATAAAATTAATTATTGTAATATATTAATTTTTAAAGCTCCTAGGCATTTTCAAAATCTTTTAAAATAATGTTTTCTTTTATATGATCACGAATTGAGGAAACAGGATAAAAGAAAAAACAAAATAGCTAGAGCAGATGATACATTGGTGGTTAGGAGACGTAAACAAAACAAATTAAAAGACGGAGGAGGAAGATCCAAAAGTAGAGTTTCCAAAGATGAATGTGCTTTTTGTCGTGAGAAATAATATTGGAATATTAATTGCCCAAAGTTGAAGAAGAAAGAGAAAGATTATGAAATGCAAATATTGCAGAAAACAAATGTGATGCAGATTTAGAATACTTTTTATCGATGTCACACACAACATCACATCCTGACACGTGTATATTGGACTCAGTCTGTACTTATCATATGACATCAAATCGAGAGTGATTCTTTGACTTTAAAAAACTAGATGGTAGAGTTGTTTACATGGGAGATTCTAATACATGTAAAATAAAATAGATAGTTTCAATCAAGCTAAAAAATAATGATGGATCCACCCGAATTATTATAGATGTTCGATACATATCCAAATTAATCACATCTCTCGACCCGGCAATCCGGATACTTTAAAAATTAAGCATCATTATATATATATATATATATATTGTTGAAACATAACATATTACAAATTTAATTATTGAAATAATGACGTTGATAGAGAAATTGAGAAGATTAAAAATCGGTATAGAGATAGTTGATAGAAAAATTGAGAAGATTAGAAATCGATACAACTTAGAGTTAGAAGTCGCAAAAGGAGACCGATGAATTAAAATGCTTTGGATAGGCAGAATATCACTCTTCTCTCTTAAATTGAACCTTGTTGATGTAAAATTATTTATAGGAAAACAAATATTTAGATGGAAAAGAAGATGAAAAGTTTGGTTGATTTAATATATTAGTTTAACTAGCATGTATCCCGTGCATTTGCACGAATAATAATTTAAAAAACCGTGAAAAAAAATTGGGTAAAAATGTGATAGAATTTTAAATTTTATTTTTAACCGTTTTAAGTTTATGGGCGGGTCAACCAACAATTAGACTCAAGTAACCATTTACTCTCAAATTGCAGAACGATCTCTAAAAAATTGATATAGTTTGATTCCTCAACTCAATTAGTTTGACCTATAGAGTCACTTCTTCCTCATACTACGAATGAAAGGGAAAATATAAAGACTACCATTAAAATAGCTTAGGCAAGACTTACTATATCCATATGAATTATGTTCTCTATCTCTATAAATATGATAGAGTTCTTCCATTATTGCTCACTAATAATAGTGAAATTTATAGCGCAGAGTCAAAAAAGAATTATGACTGTTTAAAAACTATTCATGAACCATCGCATTCATCAAATTTGGTGTTGAATTTAAAATATAAAATGTTATTATCCTAGTTGGTTAAATAGTTGTATTTGTTTTGTTAAATTATGGTCTTTCTTGAGCTATTCATTTCAATTAGAAATGATTTTAATTTCTTTAATTTTTCTTCTTTCTTAAAATTTCATTGGAATAAAATTATCATATTTCTTTCAATCATGTGCTATTAAGAACTCCAATATTGATTTTCTTGAGCATATATGAAATTAATAACACTATATTTTATATTAGGTTTGTTCATTACTAAACATATTTGACTTATGTTTTTATTATTATTTCTGGAATGTTTAATCTCTTATTTTCCACTTTATTTGGTGACAATTTCAACTATCATGTTTTTTTATAATGTTTTTGTCATTATATTTAAAAAAATTTCATTTATATAATATTAGATTAAACTTTTTAAAATAAAAATAAAATATTATATAAAATAATAATTAAAAGTAAATATATATTAAAATATAAATAATCAAATTTATAAAAATAATAATTTAAATATATATCAAAATATAAATAATCAAATTTATAAAAATAATAATTTAAATAGTTTAATAAAAATAATAATTTAGATATATATATATATAATAATAAGTTTAAATATAAAAAAAATAAAAATAAATAAGAAAGCTGAGTTTGAATAGTAAAGTAGGTTAGTTTGGGAATAAATGAACAAAGTAGGTTAGTTTGGGAAGTTGAACGAGAAACCAGGTTAGTTTGGGAATTGGTTCATTATATATATAGATTGTAGTTAGACGGTTTATGTTTTTCATAATTATTGTTTGTGTATTTAATTTTATAATTAATATAATATGATAACTGAAAGTTAAATTTTATATTATAATTAATATAATATGATAACTGAAAGTTAACTTTTATAATTTATACAATATATAATTGAAATTCTTAATTTTATTGTAAGTTTTAATGTTTTTAATTAGTATTTAATGTTAAACATGATAACTAAATTTTTATCTATTTATTTTTTTATTTTTTTATTTTTTATTTTTGCCTATTTTATAATTAATATAATGGGATAACTGAAGGTTACATTTTATAATTAATATAATATATATTTGAAATTCTTGATTTTATTGCAGGTTTTAATTTTTATAATTAGTATTTCATGCTAAATTTAATTAATATAGATAAATATTTGGTTTAATGTATATATATAAAATATTAAATTTTAATATATTTTAATAATAATTATAACATACATTATTTAATTTTATAATTATATATATACAAATTAAAATTAATTAATATATTTTGATTATTATATAATATATATATATATATATATATATATATTATCTAATTTTTATAAATTTTATTTTAATAAAATAATTCAAATTATATAAAAAATATATATCTTTCATTATTTTACTTTATTTCAAGTTAAATTTTATAATTAATATAATAAATACCTAATAATTATAGATACATTTTTAATATGATAGTTTTACTGAAATAAAAATTTAAAAAATTGTTTTATTTGAAGGATTAAAATATTTAATGATATATATATATATATATATATATTAAATATGTGATTTTTAGAAAATAAATTTAATATTTGATGTACACCTCAACTAATATAAACAATATTTTATATGAGAATTCATTATAGGTTTATTTGATTTGAGAGTGTGACTTGAAGTATTAAAATATTTATTAAAAAAATATGATATACATTAAATAGGTGATTTTTAAAGTGCAATTTTATAAAGAAATAGATTTAATATAGATAATTTTTTAAATGAGAATTTAGAAAGTTAAATTGTTTTATTTGTAAGTAATTATGGTACGATAAAATTTGAGAATTATTATTATGTATATAAATATCTATATATATAAATAAATAAATATTTCATATTAACACAGTATATTTTATACTTAATTTATTCAATCGTAAATTTATCTTACGCCACAGTATATTTCAACTTTATTTTTATTTATTTTCTTATTTCCATAAGTAAAGACATTGTTTAATAAAAGTTGAACAAACAAATCCAAATCAAAATCAAAAACAAAAAACATATATATAAATAAATTGTTTAACAATGAAGGCAAAATATTTCGTTTTCTATTATACATTTAGGACAATCTACATTGAAATCAACGCCTTCCACTAAAAGCTCCCAGCTACCATCCCAATGTATATAGTTGGATTTTTTTCTGACATATTAGTTGACAGAACTCGGTATAAGGAATATTATAATTAATATTAGGGCGAAGCATCCTACGAAAGGCATTACGACAACGCAAAATAGTGTTATGACCCGAAAAACTTTTGGCTAGACCACTCAAAAGCCATGAGCCAAACGGATCACCAATTGAAATGTGAGCAATTGCTGCGACATAAATAGTTATAGGATGTCGTTTTGTTACACACAACTTCAAAGAGAAAAGCACATGAGCTGACTTAATTTTCCAGTTAAAAGAAATTCGCCACATTAAAATTACCTTCTGGAAAGGTCCGTATGATATCCAAAAATTGCTCAGCAACAGTCGGACAAGTGGGGAATGTTGGGGTAAACCAGAAAAGTTTGGGTAGAGCCGGATCTAAGCGTTGGCTAGTGAAGCGTCTCGTAGTAAGAGGAGTAGTTATGAACCCTGTAGACCATCCCCATGGGGGTGGGGAAAGGAGAGCCCCAATTGGTAGAAAAAAACCCACAACCCCTTGGGGTTATCCTGCACTTGGAAGAAGAAGTAGAAAAAGGAATAAATATAGTGAAATTTTGATTCTTCGTCGCCGTAGTAAATAGGAGAGAAAATCGAATATCTTTCTTCCTCTTTCTTTACAAAAGAAAAAAAGGAGTAAAATGTTACACGCTCACTATAAAAATCTTTTGTGGCAAAACATTTATAAAAAAAATAGATAAGCTTAACACAAAAGCGAAAAAAGAAATAATAGTAACTTAGTCCTGAGCATGTACCTTATAAATATCATCAACCAATCTTGCCACTTCCTCCTTTCTATAGAAAGAGATAATAATATAATAGACGTGCTAAGAGAACTCTCAACTCATATTAGTTACAAGCATACTATCACGTTGGCAAAAAAGACAATCTAACCAATGTGATAACAAAAGAACCACCTGTAAATATCATCCACCAATCTTGCCACTTCCTCCTTTCCAAAAGCATTTTTCTTTGACCACGTAGAAGAACTTATATAAGAAATAAAAACATTACATAGATTAAGTCCAGAATTCAAGGACTAGGACTTTCCAAGTAATAGAACTCTCATTTAGAAAACTGGAGCATAATAACATTTATCAAGGATAAAAGCCTTAAATTGTGTGATTCGAGCCTTAATGACCGACGAAGAAGCCACATCGCAGACGTTCCTTTACCTTTCATCCTTATCAATTTGACAAAACTCCCTAATAAGGTAAACTTACGTCATATCAGAAAGTCGACAATTTTGTGGACTAAGCTTAATTATCACTCCATCGATGTTTAAAATAGGTTCACCAATCCATATATGTTTGTACCTATACAGAGAAAGAACCAATAAGAAGTTAGGATACATTACAAGGACACTTTTTCAATTGTTAAGGTCTATGATGAATCACAAATTTGCACTTAAAAACGAATTACAAATGTGTGTATTTGCTTAAATCGTCTTCTTTACTAAGTCTTGAACATCAGACCATGAGATTTCATCAAATCTCAACCATGAGGCCAAGTAAGAAGAATTGACTTAAATCCATGTCATAAGAATATATATTAATCTTACCTAAGACAAATATTAGGATCTACTTTTGACAATATCTTCTCATTTGCACGAATAATCTTTTTTATTCCAATCTTGACAAAGTAGTTATATGAATCCAAGTGCTGCTTCACCAAACATCTCCCTTGAAAATCCAAACAAACATATGCATAATCATTGTCACGTTTATTTCATCAAGCCATGGGGAACATTTTACAATCACAAATTAAATAGTGAATAGTGTACAGTATCAATTCTCTTTCCCTACCCTTCCAATTTTCTTCTCATTCTCTCGCATTAGGAAAATTAATAGGAATCCTAACCCATTTAATCATTCTCCAATTTTCAGGAAATTACAAAAGCATGTAAAAGGTGATAAAATTTGTAGGTCATTGTCCTCTCTATAGTGGTAACATCAGGTCACAAGAGCATTCACAATCCAAAATGTATCAAGTTTTATTAACTAATGTAAACTAAATGTTAAGAAACGATGCCATGGTAATCACCTCCAACAAAGACAGCATATTGCGTTCTCACAAATAAGAAAATCTCTTAATCTAATATCATACCCATTACTTGAAATATCATACACATTACGACTGTAAGTCACTTCAAGTTCTAGTAAAACAAAAAAGTAGTGAAAGACTGTACCTTTAGAAATTTAGGAAGAAGTTGGAATTTGTCCACTACCAATTTCATTGGAGCCGCCAATACTTGTTTATCCATGTCCATCATAGAGTCCGCACCCATTCGGTATCCCAGAAGAAACGTACTATGAATATTTTAGCTCTCTCAGTAGTAACTGCTAAGAACTTCCCTCATCTTCCGTATATAGTTAGCTCGTGGATATGACGAAGAGTCGCAATCACTGTGGTAATCGTCAGGTTTTTGTATCTATGATCTTTATCTGCTTCTTTGACTTTTTTTCTTTTTTTCTCTCCGTGAAAAATAGAGAACAAAAGAATGTTTCTTTAATCGATTGATCATTAGAGTCGAAGAGATGTGCAGTCAAGGTCATCATCTCCGGGCTCATTCATGGGTGGAGGGAGGTTAAGATCGAAAGGAAAATCCTTACTGACCGACGAAGAAGCCACATCGCAGACGTTCCTTTCCATTTCATCTATGACCGACGAAGAAGCCACATCGTAGACGTTCATTTCTCTTTCATCGATGATCGATGATGAAGAGTCGCAATCGCTCTTGTAATCGTCAGGTAAAACAGACGATGTTTGGGGATATCTAGAGTCGAAGAGCTATGCAGTCAAGATCATCATCTCCGAGCTCATCCATGGGTCAAAAGAAAAAAATGCAAAACATTATAAACTTCATTGAAAAAACAAAAGTTGAGGAAATGATCAGAACAGATAGTTCACCTTGTTGTAGTAGAATAGAGAGATTACTTCATTGCGAGCTACGATCTGCCATGGCCGAGCTTGCTCGATCTCTTTTTGTAAACAGTAATGGATTTGAAAGGTCGCGGAGAGAGAATATGCTAATGGCGGGAACAACCGTGTAGTACGACAGATGGTTTCCCAAAGTAACCTTGTTTGACGTTCATTTTCCCAAACTAACCTAGTTTGTTCATTCATTCTCAAACTAACCTAATTTACTATTCAAACTCAATTTTTTTTATTTCTTTTTTTTACATTTAAAATTCATTATATATAAACTAAATTATTTATATTTTGATATATATTTTAAATTATTATTTATATAAACTAAATTATTTATATTTTGATAAATATTTTAAATTATTATTTTTATAATTTTGATTATTTATAATTTTGATATATAATTTAAATTTAATTTTTTTTAAAAATTTAATTATTTATATTTTAATATATATATATATATATTTACATTTCAATTATTTTTTATATAGTGCAATACATATTAAATAATTCTAAAAAATAATTGGTAAATACTAATAAATTTAAAATATTTTAACCATAACAATATAATAATTAAATATTCATAAAAATGTTTTTAAATTTATCAATTATTTATTAAATATAAGTTAAAATATAGTAATTTTGTTATTATATTTAATTAAAAATGTTATTATTGATAGAAAAATTAAGTAGATTAATTTTGGAACCGGCCAGACGAACTAAACAGAGGTTAATCTTCATGTGCAGGTACTTCTAAAACCGCATGAACAGGTTGGCGTTGTAAAACCGGCTGATACTACAATTCAAAGAAACTAGTTTCAAGTGATCAAGTTAAAGATCAGAGGAACCGGTTTTCACCTTCTCAAGCGACCGGTTAGCCAAGACATAAATTTCCATTCCAACCGGATCATACTACAAGACACAAAAACCGGATGGCTCAGAATAAAAGTCAGAAGATTCAAATTACAAGAGTGACGTACCATGACGGAAGAAACGTGTCTTGAAAGAATAAAAGAAGACCAGATCCGATCAGAAGCATGCGAGGAAAGCAATGATGCTCTGTTGATCCGATGCTGACAACCGGAAGTGGATGTTCAACACGTGTCTCAATCTGAAAACCGGCTATGTCATCCTATGCTCAGAGTCACCTGCATGAATGCCAGGTGTTGAGGAAGTTGAAGCGTGCAAGCAACCTTTCTGCAAACAGGCGTGATAATGATCGACCAATCCGCAAGAGAGAGAAGAAATTAACCGTTGGCTACTTTCAGCTATAAAAGGAAGTCGAAATGTCTTCATTTAATGCAGATATAGTTGTGAGCATCATAAGTTCTGAAAGTCATAAAGCAGTAAATTCTAGAGAGATAAAGTCCTGTATTCCAAAAACCGGTGTGTCTAAAACCGGAAGCTTCTTGTATTGTTGTGTTGAGTTGTTGTATTACATCAAAGTGTGAGTTTGGTGTAACCGGCGAGTAGCGAAGTTGGGCTCGACCGGAAGTGTTGTTGTAACTCTAAAGAGTTAGTGGAGATCCTTCTCATAACCTGAGAAGAAGGGGTGACGTAGGAGGGTTTGCTCCGAACATCCATAAACAATTCTTATCTCGTGTTCTTTCTCCTGCTTTCATTTCTTGTTTACTTAATCCAAACCCCAAACTAATCATACTTCTAAAACCGGTCACTCATATTCATAAAACCGAATCCTCCTAAAAACATCATCTAAAGTCGCAAACGTTGCTTCAACCTGAAACAGACATTTCCGCCCTTGAACCCGGTTCAAGAGTCTGTGACAGGTTGTGCAGTGCTGAGAAAGGTTTTAGTCTTTAACCGGACTATCACCAAAAAGTGTTGTGTGTTGTAAGCGGCCACCCTTCCCAAAACCGGAAACACCCCGGTCCTCCAAGGGCGTCCCCGATCCTAACAAGTGGTATCAGAGCGAGGTTCTTAGCACTCAAGCAACCGAAGAAGATGGGAAGCATGACCCACAGCGACAAGCCGCCAATGCTAAACAGCGAAGCGTTTAGCAGTTGGAAGAAACAGATGTATCTACATCTGATTACGTTAGATGATGAGATGAGCCGAGTCCTAAAAGAGGGACCGATCAAGATCAACAAGGAGGAAAGCCAATGGACGAGTGAAGATCGGAGAAGAAGTAACATGGACAACCACTGCATGAGGCACATCTATAAGGCTATAGATAACAACACTTTGAACAAAATATCAGAGTGTGAAAATGCAAAGGAAGCCTGGGAAACGATTATTCAGATCCACGAGGGAAACGAAAGAACCAAGGAGAACAAAATCTTGGTGGCTACACAGAAGTATGAAAACATAAGGATGAAGCCGGGAGAAAATATGAAGGAATTCAGCAACCGGTTCACCAGCGTAGTAAACGAGCTTCAAACACTCGGAAAGAAGTATGACAACCGAGAAGTGATCGTCAAAGCTCTAAGATCTTTGCCAAGCACGTGGGATATCAAGACCATGGTGATGAGGGAATCAAGCACCCTTGGGCAGATGAAGTTGCATGATGTGTTTGAGGACCTGAAAGCCTACGAATTCGAGATCAAGTCTCGGATCGAATATGAAGCATCCACATCAACCGCAACAAGAGTTTTGGTCACATCGGTGGAACCGGCGGCTCCAGTATCAACCGCACCGGCTCCAGTCAAAAACACCGATCAAATTACCGACGATGTGATGGCGATGCTAGCCCAGAAATTCGGGAAATTCATGAAGAAGAGTCGGCCACCATCTAATAATGATTTTAATTATAACTATGTAGATAAATCAAACAAGAGATGTTATAACTGTGATGGTTTTGGACATTTCAGGTCAGAGTGTAGAAAACCGAGAAGAGACGATAGAAAACCGGAAGGAAACTATCAAGGAAATAATTATCAAGGGAACAACTATCAAGGCAACCGGTATCAGGGAAACAATTATCAAGGAAACAATTATCGGGGAAACAACAACAACCAACGAAACGACTATCGGAGAAATGATGATCAACATGCCGATGAAGGAAAAGAAATTCAAAAAGCTCTCATTGCATCCGACGGTGGAAGCGAGTGGGCATACTCCGATAATGAAGATAGTGAAGAGAAAGTAACCTGCTTCATGGCAAACGACGAAGAGGTATTTGATTTCTCTTCTGATGAGTTTACTAAAGAAGATCTAGTTTCTGCACTCAACCAAATGGTTGCTGAGTTCAGAAATATATCTGCGTACATACCAACTCCTGTAGAACCTAAAACCGAACAAACAGACTATGTATATTATAAAACACGTGAAAACGAAACGTATGAACCGGATGAACTATTCTCCGATAATGAGAAGACAGTTCAACCGGTAACCGAAACCGATGAACGAGCAATGTACGTCACAGCTGCGTGGGAGAGATCACGTCAAGTAGTGAAACAAATGTGTAACTATAAAAGACATCCGAAGTGTAGATATGGTATCGGTTATGAACCGAAGAAACAAAATGAATCAAAACAGTGTAACGGGATGAAACTCACGAAAAATAATCTTCCGTTTGTAAAATTCGTTAAAAGTTCACAAACCGAAAATAACCTAAAACCGGAAGAAACGCTTAAATATGTAGGTCCTAACGAATCTGAAAAATGGCTTCATCCTGAGAGAAGGAAAGACAACCGGAAACCAAGTAAAAATAATAAAAACCGACATCAAAGAAGCCCATCACCACATAAGGCATTCTTGAGCAACAGCCAAGAAATTAAGCCAAATATTATCAAAACAATAACCGGGAAAGTGATCCGACTCATTCAAGTCTGGATCCCAAAGGGACTAATCAACCATGGACCCAACTAAATGTGGGTACCAAAAAGGTGTAAATAATTGTTTGTTGCAGGTTAGGAGGAGCAACCGGTTAAAGAACTCTGAATGGTACTTGGACAGTGGATGCTCAAGGCATATGACCGGAAACAAGGAGCTACTGACCGACATCAAGTATGAAACCGGAGCATTCATCACATTCGGGGATAACTCAAAAGGTAAAACCGTGGGCAAGGGTAAGATTGTCCATGGTGAATTATCCATAAATAATGTATTATTGGTAGAAAAACTAAGCTTTAATCTGTTAAGCATAAGCCAAATGTGTGATGTGGGCTACAAAGTTGAATTTCATAAAAACTCATGTTTGGTCAAAAATCAAGATAATAACACTTTGCTAACCGGTAACCGGATAGGAAACATTTACAAAGTAAACTGGAAAACTGATTTCGAAAAACCTGTGTGTATGATAGCCGGAAATGATCCAAACTGGCTTTGGCATAAACGGTTAAACCACTTGAATTTCAAAACGATTAACTTTATTTGTTCCAAAGAACTGGTTCACGGTTTTCCAAATGTTAAGTTTTCAAAAGATAAAGTATGTGCTGCATGTCAAATGGGGAAACAAGTGAAATCATCTTTCAAAAATAAAGGAAATTATCAATCTGAAAGATGTTTAGAACTCTTGCATATGGATCTGTTTGGTCCGGTTAAAGTAACTAGTTTAGGAGGCATGCATTATACTAGGGTGGTTATTGATGATTACTCCAAATTTACTTGGGTTACTTTTTTATCTTCTAAGAATCAAGCAACTCCAAACTTGATTAAACTAATTTTGAGAATACAAAATGAAAAATCTATTCGAGTAAATAAAATCAGAAGTGATAGAGGAACTGAGTTTATAAACAGTAACCTAACTACTTTTCTTGATGATTCCGGTATTAGGCACGAGTTGTCTAGTGCCAGAACTCCTCAACAAAATGGCCTGGCTGAGAGAAGAAACCGAACTCTCAAGGAAGCCGCAAGGTCAATGATAGCCGATTCGGGTATCGCGCAAAAGTTTTGGGCTGAAGCTATCAATACCGCTTGCTATACACAAAATCGATCCTTAGTAACTAAACGGTTTTCGAAAACTCCTTTTGAAATTTATTTTGATCAAATTCCAAGTGTACGGTATTTTCGAATTTTTGGTAGTAAATGTTTTGTTCACAATAATGGCAAGAATTACTTGACCGCTTTTGATGCTAAATCCGATGAGGGAATAATGTTGGGATATTCAGCTGTGAGTAAAACCTACAGAATATACAATACTAGGACTTTAACAGTTGAAGAAACCGCACACGTTGTTTTCGATGAATCGGTTGAGCGAAACACTGCATTACCCTTCGACCTTCACAACAGAATGGAAAATTTCAATATCTATTCTGATGATGAAGACGAGGTTCCGGTTTACAGACGCTTTGTCAAGGACCAAGCGGTTGATGTTGAAATTCAGCCTGATCAAGCTGCTTTACCGCAGAAAGTTGACGCTTCAGTTTCTACTGAAGAAATCGGTCGGTCTGACTCTGTTCAACCTACCAATCAGTCTAACCTTGATCAGCCAACCGAAAGCTTGGTAGACACGTCTCGGATTAACCTCAGAAGGAACAAAAATCATCCTCTTGAACTAGTAATAGGTAACATATCCTCACCCGTCCGAACTAGGCAACAAAATTTGGATCACTATGGAAACTCTGCTTTCATATCACAAATTGAGCCGAAAAAGGTGGATGAAGCATTGTCAGATCCAGATTGGATCTTGGCAATGCAAGAGGAATTAAACGAGTTTGAGAGAAATAAAGTCTGGTACCTAGTCCCTAGACCGAAAAACAAACCGGTTATAGGCACACGATGGGTATTCAGAAATAAACTCAATGAAGACGGTTTAGTTACAAGGAACAAAGCCCGGTTAGTGGCTCAAGGCTATAAGCAGGAAGAAGGCATTGATTTTGAAGAATCATTTGCCCCTGTAGCTAGATTTGAGGCCATTAGAATATTTTTAGCATTTGCAGCTTTCAAAAATTTCAAAGTCTATCAAATGGATGTTAAGAGTGCTTTTCTAAACGGTAAAGTAAATGAAGAGGTGTATGTAAACCAACCTCCAGGTTTTAAAAATCCAGATCATGAAAATCACATTTACCGGCTGAATAAAGCCCTCTACGGTTTGAAACAAGCTCCAAGAGCTTGGTATGATACTTTGACACAATTCCTGTTTGATCACAAATTTACAATAGGTTCGGTAGACAAAACCCTTTTCAAATTTGAAAGAAAGGAACAAATTTTACTTGTTCAGATTTATGTTGATGACATCATATTCGGGTCAACCGATCCAAAATTATGTGACAAATTTTCGAAAATGATGACTGATAGATTTCAAATGAGTATGATGGGGGAAATGAGTTTCTTTCTAGGACTTCAGGTTAAGTAGATTGAAGCCGGAATCTTTATAAGCCAACCAAAGTATACAGCCGAACTGCTGAAGAGATTTGGGATGGATACATGTGCCGAAGCGGCTACGCCAATGAGTCCTTCCGTGAAGCTGGACAAAGATGATGATGGTCAAGCCGTTGACATCACAGCATATCGAGGAATGATCGGATCGCTGTTGTACCTCACGGCAAGCCGACCTGACATTTTGTTTGCGGTTGGAGTGTGCGGAAGGTTCCAAGCAAATCCAAAACAATCTCATTATACGGCGGCCAAAAGAATCCTAAAATATTTGAAGGGAACTCAAGAAGTGGGACTTTGGTACCCAAAAGACTCGAGCTTCAATCTAATAAGCTATTCAGATGCCGATTACGCGGGACGCAAAATCGACAGAAAGAGCACAAGTGGAACCTGTCAGTTCCTGGGTGACCGGTTAGTTACTTGGAGCAGCAAAAAACAAACATCCGTTGCAACTTCAACCGCAGAGGCGGAATACCTAGCGGCTGGAAGTTGCTGTGCACAACTCCTCTGGATTCAACAACAACTCAGGGATTTCGGAATAGAAGCAAAGGAATCTCCAATCTTTTGTGACAACACCAGCGCCATAGCGATCACATACAATCCGGTGTTGCACTCAAGAACAAAGCATATCGACATCCGACACCATTTCATCCGGGAGCATGTTCAGGAGAAACACATTCGACTGGAATATGTCTCGACCGAGCAACAAGTAGCGGACATCTTCACTAAACCGCTACAGGAAGCTAAGTTTTCTCATTTTCGAAATATCTTGGGTCTTACTAATCTTAATCAATTAATATAATCATCATACATGCTTGTATATAAAACCGGGATATGTGTTCAGGGAGAAGCTAAAGTTTCTCAAACCATATTCAAATAGGCCATTAATAAATCAAATATGCTAACCGGGAGGAAGTCTCCGGTTATGCCCGATCACTTCATAATTTCAAATCAAATGTATGTTTACTATCCGGTTGAAATAACCGGGCTGAAGTGGATAAAACAAGTCCAAAGTTGAACAACTGTTGACATTAATCAACCTTTATTCACAAATGGAAATATCCTACTAAAACCGGCCATGGAAAACCGCTTAGTACATATGCACTCTGGTCTGATGAAATGAACTTTTCCGGTTAACCTGAGATGACTGACTAAGTTTTCATGCATATTCTGAAAAATGAAGCCTGTAATTAATAAAAACAAGTCTACCACAATCGAGATGACGACATGTGTCCATCATCAAGAGAGGGAGACTCACATCTTGTCAATAGATATTTTTTCATCATTGCTATCTTAGTAATAATTAGATTTACCTTGGAAATAACCATTAGTTACTTCAACAAGTTAAAGTCTATTAAATAGCTGATGACATCATCAGGCATGCTTAACCTCATTAAAGACCAAGCCGATTTCCCGGGCTATATAAACCATCCTTAATCCTTCTCAAAAATATCACAAGTTCACTATTCACAAGTATCATTCTTGAGATAAAATCCTTTCTCTCAAAAACATGAATACCAACTCATTAGCCAGGAAAATCCTATTGGCAGATTTTGAATCAATCTACCAATATGAGGATCACGAAGTAAAGGAAATGTTCTTAGCCATAGAAAGGAGCGGGCTAAGAAGTTTTCTTGAGAACAGGTTCATCATCGACTACCTTGTAGTCGAAGAACTCTTTCAGACCGCGAAAGAGGTGCATCGAGATATACTCGTTGCACAGGTTTACGGTCAAAAATTCCTATTCAGCGAGACGGATTTCGCTGTATATTGCGGTTTGCCCAATGAAGGGGTAACCGATCTAACATACTCCCCGGTGACAATGGAAGAGATGTGTCGTCGGTTCTCAGGATCTGACATCCCGGTTAAACCCTGGGGTGCTAAGAGTCAACTTTCTCACAAATACCAGCTTCTCTGCGAGATTCTGGGAAAATCTGTCTTGTGCAGAGAGAAGAGTTACTACTACACCCAAAGGGTCTTCGAGATGATGATCGCCGTAACGGTTGGGACACCGGTTAACTGGTCCTGGATCATCTTCAGTAATCTAAAGAAGATGATTCTCTCCAACAAAACCGGCTACGCTCCCCAGCTGAGCGGTTTCTGTGCAAGTCTGGACATCCACTCCGGACCCTTCGTCACTCTTCATCCAAGGCATGTGCTCACCAAGGAAAGAGTATAGGAGATGATCGACCGGTGGGAAGCTGTCAAAGCCAGAAAAATTCAAGCGGCTGAGGCATCAAATGCTCAAGCGGCTGAGTCTTCAAATGTCTAATCTGTTCTCTCCTCTTTCTTTTATCCTTCTTTTCTTACAAAACCGGTAATTTTGTTGTACTACTGGTTTTTGTACCTCAGATCAATGAATCAGATTTCTTTCCTTTTCAAGTCAAAATCTAAAATATTCAATGCGTCATATCAAAATAAATCATATCACTCTTGGAAACACAAATTCTCATTATCAAAAAGCATGCCTGACTTGATTAGACAAGACATGTCTTTATTCTCTTGGAAAATCACAAAAACATTAATGACTAAGCATAAACGGCTAGATTTTTCAAATCCTCTCATTAAATGTTCTCTTTAATTCCAGGCTATAAAAAGGGATGATGTTGTTCATTTTCAAAACACGCCTCCAAGCACCCTTCTCTCTAAAACTCGAAAGCTCAAGAACTCTCTCAAAATCCTCTTCACTCTTCATCACCATGTCTGCCGAGCTAAGAAACACTCTCATCATTGATTTTGAGGATATCAAGCATAGCGCCTACTATGAATGCATTTTTCAGCATATCATAGATTCTGGATTGCAAGGCTTTCTCAAGGGTTCAGACACCATCCTCGTAGAGGAGGTGTGTGAATTCTACAACAATGGTCACATCTTGGATGATGGCAGCATTCGCACCATCATCGACGGTCAGTTCCTCCAATTCACCAAGGAGGAATTCGCCACCTTCTTTCACCTTCCGACCGAAGGTTTCTCTGATTTTCCGACGCCGTATTTACCGGCTAAGGAAACCTTTTTCAAGATCTTCTCTTCTTCCTATACTCCTATCAAGGACTTTGGGAAGAAAGAAAATCTCGCTCCTCACTACCAAGTCTTCCACGATTTAGTCCAAAGGTCTATCATAGGCCGAATGCCCAACCAGAACTACAGCCGGGAGGCATTCAATATTATGATAGCCATCATCCGCGACTCCGCCATCAACTGGGCGTCCTATCTTTTCAACAAGCTGAAGCAGCTTATGACCGGTAAAAGAGGAAAAATCAGCTATGCTCCTCAAATCACCCGGTTTCTTATGTCTAAACGTCGCAACCTTGGAACTGGTGTTCCGGTTGGACCATTCAACACCATCACCATAGAAATGATCTACAGATGTATGTCAAGAATTGAGGAACGGTTTCCTCAAAACACCATGGAGAAATGGTATGAAAGGTGGATGGAAGGAGGATGGTTCACAGAATAATTTTTCCTTCTTTTCGTTTTCTTTCCGGTTTTTGGTCATTTTGCTGTACGACCAGAACCGCCCCAATGTTAACTATTTCCCTTATCTATTAATGAAATACTTTAATCCTCAAAAGTCTCCGGTTTTCATTCATAGTATTCCTTCCGGTTTTCTAAAAACTCATACAAAATGTTAAAGTTAACCTAAAACTTCCGGTTAGCAAGTCGTCAAGTGAAACCGGTCTCTCAAACAAAAATGAAAGTTTGAAAAATTTTAACCGTCCACAGTTTTACCTCTCAAAATTTACCGCCCACTGAAATCCCGCTTTTACCGCCGAAAGTTACGGCAGTAACTTTTTGGAGGGAAAGTTGGCGCCAAAAACATCAAATTGACGGTTCATCTTCAAACCGTTCGAAACCGCCATCTATATAAGTTCAAATCAGCCTATTCGACACATGTGCTTTCTCTCTCTAAAAATTTCCAGAACCTCAAAAGCTTTCCTCTCTCCGATCATTATCGCTCTTCATCTTCTCTCTTCAAAACATCATGGATCTAGACAAAGCTCCATTTCAATGGATGTTACAAGTAGATTTCGCAGATATTGATGAGCATGCTGACGACAAGAACAAGGTTGTTCTTTAACTTCTACGGGAATCTGGGTTGGAAAAGTTCCTTTCTGGTCCGTTCATAATCCATCCGGCGGTGGTGACGGAGTTCTTGGCGACGGCGACGTTGTCGAAGAGGAAGATCTCGGCGACTGTTAACGGAAAGGCCGTTCTCATCACCGAAGAGATTTTTGCGGAAGCACTTGGTCTGCCCAACACAGGTTCGGGCCTAAAGATTGACTTGACCGAGGCAGAATCAAATGCTGCCCGGTTGGTGGTATCTTTCTCAAGTCAGGATCTGGTGATGCACTCCAGCCGTAAGATCAAGCTCAAACCGGAATATAGATGGTTAGTGACCGTCATTGCCAAATCAATCCAAGGAAGGGGAGGTAATTTCGACAACCTCACAAAATTCAAACTTAGAATGTTGTTGGCTATTGTCCGAGGTGACAAGGTGGACTGGGGGTACGTCATCTATGAAGAATTCTGTCAAATGGTGATAAAGAAAGATGGCCGGGTGCAGGCCTATGCTATGAAAATCGTCAAAATTCTTGAGTTCCTCAAAGTGGAACTAGGTGAAGGCATGCCGCTTCCGATCTCCAACATTCTTGACTCAGAGTCAGTGATCGAAAAACCGGAGAAGACGATCAAACCTAAATCCTCAAAGACCAAATCATCCAAGGGAGCCAGTTCATCGGTTCCGGTTGAAGAAGAAACCAGACATAAGAAACCATCAAGAAAAGCGGTTGAAGCAGAAGTTCCACCAGAACCGAAAAGGAGGAAGAAGGTAGCCGCGAAGAAGAGTTCAAAGAAACCGGCGGACTCCGAGAAAACGCTTTCCTCGGACAATCCACCGGAAAGAACCGCAGATGTATTTCAACCCATCCCACTCAACACCGTCATTCCAGTTCCCGTCCCATCTCATTCTCCAAGGCAAACCGAATCTTCAGGGAGCAAGGAGAACAAGTCAAATTACAAGGAGGAAGCAGAGGTAAATGTTCACTCTACAACCTCCAAGTCACCTAGTAAACGAGCTGAAGAGATTACAGCCACTGTGGGCTTAAATACCTAGGAAGCAATTCAGAATGTGGTCCAAGAGATCACAAGAGAAACCGAAGAGGACGATGTTTCAAGTCGTCGGAAGCCAGATGATCAGGTTGAAATACCTGATCAGAATGAAGCACAACCGGTCGATGAGACGGCCAACACAACAGAAATTGCACCTCCGGCTCAGGAGGGAAATATTGAAGAACAGGAACCTTCCGGTTCCGCAGGAGGGAAGACAATCTCAGAAACCCAACCGGCCACAACACCCGAAGGTCCCACTCAGGTAAACAAAGGCAAAGGCATTCTCATTGAAGAAACAACGGAAACCGGAACAGGCACGCTGCAAACCAATCCTCAACATGAAGTCATAATCGGGGACGAGATTCCATACACCATAGAGCAAGAAAATGAGATCTTCGAGGAACTCATTCAAGACATGAACCAAGGTGTAAGTGAAGCGTTAGCTCCATACATCTTGTGGGTGAAGCTCAGATGCGAAACCAAGTTGTCCGACATGGTCCCAGGTTTAAGTGGCAACAAACAGTGGGACAGGCTCGTCAAGCTGGAAGAGAAGGCACTTCAGCTAGCTAACACCAACCTAATCCAACCGGCGTTTAGCAAAGTTCCGGTAATCCTTGAAAATGCTCGGTTACAGGCAGTTGAGAACGCTTTTCAAGAAACCCAAGGAAAGACGCTAAACCCGATTGAAATGAGGATGGCCGAACGATTTCTTGGGGTACGGGAACAGCTTGTGCGAAATCTTGATCGTCTTGACATGCAATGGTGGAAAGGTTGCCAACGTCAATTCAACAATGCCGAGTTATATCAAAGTAAGCCATTCTTTATAAGTGGTGAGACATCCGGAATCTCTGAAAATTTGGAACAAGAAACTTCTCAACCGGTCAAAGCTCTAGAAATAGATCAAATCAAGCAAGCGATGGCTGAAACAGTTGACTCATTCCTTGGAAATTTTAAAGCCGTAACCGACGAAAGAATTGCAGTGGCTGAAGATAAACTGTCAAACTCGTTACAAACCATGATGGACACGACCATGCAGACAACAGTAAAAACCATGATTGCCGAGTCCGTCAAAGCCGCAACCGCTCCATTAGTTGACATGTTGCAGGCAATGGCTATTCAAATCGGGGAAATGTCCAAGGTTCAAGTCAGCACAACCCAAACGCAAATCGAAAAGGATGCTGAAACCGCAAAGAAACTGCAAGAGGAAGAGATAGAAAGGGAACGGTTACAGAAGGAGATTGAAGATAAAGACTATGCGCTTGCCCAACAATGCAACGAGGAAGAGCAGGCCAACGTCCAGGAACTTCCACTGGCTCAACCGTCTCACTCCATGAATACAAGGAACAAGAAGAAGCGAAGTGCAGTTAAGAATGTGATGAAACGGGCAAAACAGAAAACAGCCGCACCGGTCGCGATAAATGCGGAACCGCTTGATGAGGAAGAAGAAGATCCGGAGGAACTTAACCGGCGAAAGAGAAGGACAACCGGAGAATCTACAGCAACTCCAAGCTTCAGACCTTCAAATACTCCACCACCTCCACCACCAAAGCCAGTTTGTGCCAACTTCAATCTCAAGAATAAGGGCACCGGTCACTCAAGTGTATGGGCTGGTGTGCTGATCGATGCCGAAAGACGTGATAGAGAACACAGAGCAAGGCAAGAAGAAGAAAGAAGACGGTTGGAGAAGGAGCTGGAAAAGGAGCCACACAAGGGGGGATCATCCAAGCCTTAAATCTCTTTCTTTGTTTACTTTGAACAAATTATGCCTTACTATGTTTCAGAACTTGGTTACTTTGCTTTTGCTGATAGGTTCTCACTTATTTTCTAAAACAATCAAACCCATGCATTTGAATCATCATCTTTTTTAAAACTCATGTTTTTAAACCGGCCATACATTACATGTTTTGAATATTTATTCTAAACAAACAAAAAGGGAGAAATTGATAGAAAAATTAAGTAGATTAATTTTGGAACCGGCCATACATTACAATTTTTGAATATTTATTCTAAATAATCACAAAAGGGAGAAATTGATAGAAAAATTAAGTAGATTAATTTTGGAACCGGCCAGACGAACTAAACAGAGGTTAATCTTCATGTGCAGGTACTTCTAAAACCGCATGAACAGGTTGGCGTTGTAAAACCGGCTGATACTACAATTCAAAGAAACCAGTTTCAAGTGATCAAGTTAAAGATCAGAGGAACCGGTTTTCACCTTCTCAAGCGACCGGTTAGCCAAGACATAAATTTCCATTCCAACCGGATCATACTACAAGACACAAAAACCGGATGGCTCAGAATAAAAGTCAGAAGATTCAAATTACAAGAGTGACGTACCATGACGGAAGAAACGTGTCTTGAAAGAATAAAAGA